>NC_056743.1:840332604-840632604 GCF_019279795.1 Protopterus annectens
CTTCACCAGCCAAGTCCAGTCATTCTTCCAGAAGCTTTAGCAAGGAAGAACGGGAAAGAGTGGTGAGAAAAATTCCCTGGCAGCAAGAGGTCACTGGGATCCTAGGCCTTCTACCCATTGGGTGAGGGAACTTCCCCTCCAAGCACCTTTCCACCTCTGACTTCTACTGCAAGTTCAGGGACTTCAGTTCCAAGTTGCCTGGCACCGACTGCCTCAGCTCTGAAGTGGTCCTCTTCTTCAGCACCGATTGTGACTCCAAGTTCTCTAGCTCGGTTGGAACAGGAGACCTCCCAGAGCTGTATCTGTCCTGTCATTTCAGAGGAGTTTGATTTGACCCAAATTTTTCAAAGTCATCTTTCCACCTCGGAGCCTCAGTACGAATCAGCTCGGCTCCGGCTTCTGTTTCGGGAGACGTTTGTCCCGGTGGGGGGGAACTGCGGTACTGACCACTGTTCTTTTGGGCCAGACTCCCTTCTTACAGTGGGTGAATCGGCCTGTGAAGTAATGGAAAGGGCCTTGTCTTTTCCAAGACACCAGTCGGTCCTTCCCCCCTCGAACAACCTCCCAAGTTACCCCTTGCTTCAGAGCCTCACCCACTTCCTCGAGCTGGACAGTGGGTGACCAGGCTTCAGGGAACCCCATGTTTAGGAATGTCTTCTTCCAACACCTCCCCAAAGCTCCCTGCTGAGGAGGTTCCTTGAAAGAAGAAGTGTAAGAGGAAACACATCGATTTCCCTGAAAAATCATGCACTGAAATCATAGATTTCGATGAGGGTGAAGGAAAATTACTCACTTCCATGACTTCAAAATCAAGTTTCTCATTCTCATGCACTTCAGTGGTATTTCTGAGTGATTTGGATAAAGTATCAGCAAGATAAAGAAGTTTGCCTTTGTGCAGACAAGATTGAAATTGTACTTCTGCAGTCTGAACATATGCTGCAGTCTGGCTGAGACTGAATACATAAGCTTTCTCAAAATGGCGACTAGAGGTTGGTGGTCTGTTTCGATCTGGATTGGTCTACCAGAAATATAATCATAGCAGAAATATGGGTAGTTGTAGGAAGGAACAAAAAAGTACTCACTTGCGCTATCTTCTCTTACAACAAATTGAAGAGGAAACGCTGTGTGTACGACAAAAGACTAGAAATTTAATGAAAAACAGCTCACAAATACACACTCCACAAAAACATAAAAGACTTCACTTGATTAAACATTTAAAGTTTAGCGCTTTCACCTATTCATATAGGCTGATGAAGCGCTAAACTTTAAATGTTTAATCAAGTGAAGTCTTTTATGTTTTTGTGGAGTGTGTATTTGTGAGCTGTTTTTCATTAAATTTCTAGTCTTTTGTCCTACACACAGCGTTTCCTCTTCAATTTGTTGTAAGAGAAGATAGCGCAAGAAATATAATCATGGAAATTCAAACAAGCAAACACAGTTGCCAAAAGTTCTTTCTCTATCGGAGCATACGGCATTTTAGTGTGGGTTAGAGGTCTGGGCGCATAGGCAACAGGTCGACCCTCTTGAAGAATGACTGCAACAAGACCAAATTTCGAAGCATCACAGGGAAGAGTAACTGGTTTGTGAACATTGTAGTAGCTGGGAGTTGGTGGGACTGGTAGTTCTCTGTTTCAGGACATCAAATGCTCTTTAGTATTGTTCCAACCATGACCAGGATACATCTTTACATCTCAGCTTTCTAAGCAGTGTTGTTCGTTGGCTCAAGTCTGGAATGAACTTACATAGATAGGTAACCATGCCAAGAAAAAGTTGAAGGGTTTGAATATTGTCTGGAGCTGGCATCTCAAGAGTAGCTGTTTGTTTGGAAGGGTCTGGTCGTAAGCTTGAACTGGTAAACAAATGACCAACGTAAGTGACTTCTCGTAACCTGAACCTGCACTTCTTAGGATTCAGCTTAAGATTCACTTGAGCTCTTTCCAGAAGTTTTGCGAGGTTTCTGTCATGCTAGTTTCACCATTACCTCCTACTAGAATACCATCTAGTATAATAGCATAAGGATAGCCAGAAAAAGTTTGCTGCATTGCACGTTGAAGTACTTCACTGGCAGAATTTATCCCAAATGGCATTCTGAAAAATCTGTGCCTGTCAGAAGGAGTACTGTACGTAGTTAGCAGCGAGGATTTCTTGTCGAACAAAATTTGCCAAAATGAACTTGCATCTAAGACAGAAAAAAACAGTGGCATTTGGCATCAGAGCTGCAACTTCTTCAGCTTGTACGCATTGGATGCTGAGCCTTTTCAGTGCCTTGTTCAAATTTTGTGGATCAATACATATTCTGATATCATCTGTGCTTTTCTTATGAGCTACCACCATGGAGGATACCCACTCATTTGGTTCTTTTCTACTGGACAAATCACACCCTGTTGCACCATTTTGGCTAGCTCAGCTTTGCCTGTGTTCAGCATAGCTACTGGAACTTTCTGGGTTGGCCTGACACCTGGGTATAACTTCATGGAGTACACAGCTGGAAGCTTCCATAGTTTGTCTTTGAAAAGATAAGCATAGGTAGAGAAAATATACCGGGTGAAATTAGAACTGTGGTCTTTCAAACTAACATGATGGACTTCCTTATTAAATGAAAGCAGTCTCATTTTCAAACTGTCTCTGAGTCCCAATAATGACTGTAAGTGCCTTTTGACCACATAAAATAAGTCATAGCTTCTGCCAGCAGATCAACATGAAAGCATCACTGAGCCATCAGTTTGAATCTCTTCACCACCATAAGCAACAAGCTGCACACACTTTGCCAAATGAAGCTTCTCACCAACACATACTCTAGCAAATGTTTCTGCTGACATAACACTGCACTTTTAACTTGTGTCATCTTTGACTCCTTGGGTTTTCCATTTATCCGTACAGTGCAAAAATGCTTTATTCTTTGCCCATAAATCTACTGCATTGACTGTTTCATGAAGCACTGACACACCATCAACAAAAGTAGTGTCATAGTTTTCTAAATGATCAGCTTGTCTCTTTGAATGTTCCCTTTTAATAATAGAATGTGTGCCTTTTGATTTACAAAACCTTTTGAAATGATTCCACTTATTGCATTTGTGACATTGCTGACCAAAAGCTAAACATTTTTCATTTTTAGACTCATTACTTCCTCCACAGTTACAACAGTTGGCTAGGAAAATGGGTGGGGGCACATGCTTTGAGTTCACTGACTTATTCTTATGTTTCACTGAGACTGTGCGGTTTCCAGACCACGCCTTGGAACTTGCTAAAAAGCTACTACAGGGTTTCCCAGAGAGTGTTGCAGGGTTTACAGTTGCAGCCATGTGCTTGGGCCTGTTTCTTTTAGCCACGTGCTGCATACTATCAACATGGATTTTTGAAGTTACTGGAAGCATGCATCTCTCATTTGTAAACATATGTGTGTGCTTTTCAATAAGCTCGTACAGTGGATATAAAAAGTTTACACACCCGTGTTAAAATGCCAGGTTTTTGTGATATAAAAAATGAGACCACAATAAATCATTTCAAAACTTTTCCCACCTTTAATGTGACCTGTAACCTGTACAATTCAACTGGAAAACAAACAAATCTGTTAGGGGAAAAATATAAAAAAATAAAAAACTTGCAATAAGCTGGTTGCATAAGTGTGCACACCCTTAAACTAATACTTTGTTGAAACACCTTTTGATTTAATTACAGCATTCAGTCTTCTTGGATAGGAGTCTATCAGCATGGTAGATCTTGACTTGGCAATGTTTGCCCACTCTTCCTTGCAAAAACGCTCCAAATCTGTCAGATTGCAAGGGCATCTCTTGTGCACAGCCCTCTTCAGGTCACCCCACAGATTTTCTATTGGATTTAGGTCTGGGCTCTGGCTGGGCCATTCCAAAACTTTAATTTTCTTCTGGTGAGGACATTCTTTTGTTGATTTGGATGTATGCTTGGGGTCATTGTCGTGTTGAAAGGTGAATTTCCTCTTCATCTTCAGCTTTCTAGCAGATGCCTGAAGGTTTTGGGCCATAAGTGACTGGTATTTGGAACTGTTCATAATTCCCTCCACTTTGACTAAAGCCCCAGTTCCAGCTGAAGCAAAGCAACCCCAAAGCATGATACTGCCACCACCATGCTTCACCGTGGGGATGGTGTTCTTTTGGTGATGCAAGTGTTGTTTTTGCCCCAAATGATGCTTTTGGAATTGTGGCCAAAAGGTTCAACATTGGTCTCATCAGACTATAACACATTTTCCCACATGCTTTTGGGAGACTTGATGTATTGTTTTGCAAATTTTAGCTGGGCCTGGATGTTTTTCTGTGTAAGAAAAGGCTTCCATCTTGCAGCCCTACCACATAGCCCAGACATGGAGAATATGTGAAATTGGTTTCATATGTAGTACACAGCCAGTACTTGACAGAAATTCCTGCAGCTCCTTGAGTGTTGCTGTAGGTCTCTTGGCAAGCCTCCCTGACCAGTTTTTGTCTTCTTTTCATCAATTTTGGAGGATGTCCAGTTCTTTGCAACATCACTGTTGTCCCATATATTCTGCACTTTTTGATGACTGTCTTCACTGTGTTCCATGGTATATCAAATGCTGTGGTAACTTTTTTGTACCCTTCTCCTGACTGATACCTTTCAACAGTGAGATCCCTTTAATTAGCTTTGTAAGCTGTCTATGAACCATGGCTTTTGCTATAGCAGGCAACTGAGTAAATGTCAGGAAAATCTACTTGGACAGCTGAACTTTATTTGGGGTTAACCAGAGTCTCTTTAATTGATGACAGGTGTATACCCAAGAAGACTGAATGGTGTAATTAAATCAAAAGGTGTTTCAACAAAGTATTAGTTTAAGGGTGTGCACACTTATGCTACCAGCTTATTGTACGTTTTTTATTTTTTATATTTTTTACCCTAACAGATTTGTTTGTTTTTCAATTTAATTGTACAGGTTATAGGTCACATTAAAGGTGGCAAAAGTTTTGAAATGATTTATTGTGGTGTCATTTTTTATATCACAAAAACCTGGCATTTTAACACGGGTGTGTAAACTTTTTATATCCACTGTATGTATGGCAAATCTCAATGGCATTATTCAAATTTAAATCACTGTCACGAAGCAAAGTCATTGTCACAGCATCATCTTTAATACCACACAGAACTCTGTCTTTTATCAACTCATCCTTTAAACCACTGAATCTGCATGTTTTATCTTTGTTTGTCAAATCAGTTATATATGCTGCAAAAGTTTCACTAAGCTTTTGATTTGTTGTGTAAAATAAGTGCCTTTCGGTTGTAACATTTGTTTAGGGGTTACACATTTCTCTAAATTTACATTTTAAGCACTCTGGGTCCTCCCTTGACTCAGCCGGTACAGCTATATGACGGTTTTCCCAGGTGCATACACAAATGAACGCTCCCTTTCTATGGCTTCTGAACCAGCTAAATTAAGCAGAATAAATGCCTTAGTATGGTCTTCTTTATCAGGAAATACAGCCCGTATGAAAGGATCATAGTCTTGTTCAAACGCTCTTCAGTTCTCTGCAGTATTAGTATCAAACACAAGTGGAGTTGGTTTTCGAAATCCATCTGCTATGCCAACAAATTGTGTTTGGGCATACACTGAAAATATGGCCTTTGTAATTATATACAAACAAGCACACACCACAGCTTGTAATAACATTCAAATGCACAAGAAACACTTTGAAATACTGCCCTTTGTGAAATATACTCTGTAATGACTATTCTGCGAAATAACTGTACTGTAATACTGCACAAACATGCGAACACTTCATACACTTCAGACAACTTGAATAGCTTTGATCAATGTGAAAAAATGCAGTTGTTTCCTTTATTTTATTAATTTTATGTGATTTGGACTTAATTTCAAATATTTTTCGTAGTTACTTCAAATATTTCTATTACTATTTCATAATATTGGATATTTCTGTTACTTAGAAAATTTGTTTAGAGCGTTCTGAGCAAGTTTTAATACCTGAAATTCTTTTCTGACCTGTTTTGCAAGTTATACATGCACTAGGGATGATTCACTCCTCTATATCCCTCTTGTGTTAACTGAGTGCCTCTTGGTCTTGAACTGAAGAATCTGTCTCTCCTTCTGGCCACATGTCTTTTCAGACATGCCACTTCTGACACCATGTCACTCGTCCCTTTATAGTATAGATGACAAACAGGCAGGGTAGTTTGTTTATATGCTTTATTACAAAAAAACACATCAGGATGAATAGCAGCTTTACAAAATACAAACAAACTGATTAACTGACCGACTACGCAGACATACATGCTTACATCTCAACAGCTTACTACAAAATGGCAGTCAGGCTCGCACATGCTCAGTATTTATACACTTGTGCAAGTTCCTAGAAAGCTTTTTAAAGCTGTACACACACACACACTGATCTACAATATGTATATGTGTGTGTGTATGTATGTATATATATATATATATATATATATATATATAATTTACATTTAATAAATTAATGCCTTTGTGGTTTATATCTAGAATGCATTTGGAAAAGAGCTTAGCTGTACACACACACTGATCTACAATATATATATATATATATATATATATATATATATGTGTGTAGGTTCACTACATAGTCTCGAAATTGTGAAATATCAAATTTCAGATTCTTGAGACTATGTAGCCGAAACCCCTAAATACCGAAAGACCAGAAGCACAAAATTCAAAATCCCGATGTTCGGAGATATTGAAGTAGCGCTTCTGGTGTTGCAGTTTGTTGATGGATAGGTGGAAGTTCAGGTAAGTATCTATGTGTAAGTGTGTTGGTTAGGGGACTTTAGTGTGTGTCATTGTGTGTTGTGACTGTGATGTGTGTGTGTGAAGGACTGTAAAATGTGTGAGTTACCCTTGTGTGTCTGTGCGATCTCGAGTTAGTATATTTAATTGGGGGGGGTGTGGGGGGCTTGCCCGCCTGCTTATCTGTAGTGTAGGATGATATGTTTGATTGTGGGGGGAAGTTGTGTGTATGTGTGTGTTGTGTGTGTGTTCTACGTTCAGTATTTTGAATTTCACGCTTCTGGTTTTTCGGTATTTAGGGGTTTTGGCTACATAGTCTCGACATTTTGAAATTCAATATTTCAAAATTTCGGGATTATGTAGTGAACCCACACACACACACACACACATATATATATATATATATATATATATATATATATATATATATATTTATTTAGTTATGTTTCATAAATTAATGCCTTTGTGGTTTAGGTCTAGAATGCATTTGGAAAAGAGCTTATTGCTAATTGAATACTTGCTGTGTTTTTATTGATTGTTTTTAATCCTGTGTCTTTATATCCTGTGATATTTACTGTTTGTTAGCCTCTTTGTGAGGCTTATTTACCAAGGCATCAGAGGAAATTACTCTTGGTTTGGTTAAATAAAACTCTGCAATTATTGCTTATGTATTTTTATGCTTTATTCTTAGTAGTTATTCTTTTATAATGTCTTTATTAAATCACAGTTGAAACAATGACATAGCTACACATAGATTTGTAGGGAAGAAAGTAAACCAGTATAATATTTCTCATTGTTTTCATGCAAAATACATATACATTTTCTTTTTAACAATTATTATTCACTCCAACTTTACATAAATTGCTCATTTTCTTTCATCCCTTAAATCTCATTTCTTCTCCTGAACAATTATTATTCGTGTATTGTTGCCACAAATTCCATTTATTTCTGTGTAATTTTTCCTTCCCTTTTCCAAAGATCACACCTCCAATTCTTTTATCTCCTTTGCAATATTCTGTACTTCGTTACAGTTGGTTTAGATGTTGTTTCATTTTGTAATTGCATTTTTTGGCAACCAGTAACATTAAAGTTAGTATGGCCTTACTGTGTAAGAAATGCCATTTGCTCCCCCAGCATTTCTGACAATGTACTCTGTAGTGAGTGCTTGAAATTTGCCAACTCATTATACTGCTCAAACCCAAAAGCATATTCCCAGTTACTTTCTCCTTCCCATCTCACCTCCAGCATTCATTGTTTTCCTCAAGAAAAATTCTCTGAAGTTTATTTAAGGTATAAAAATACCTACGCAAACATTTCCAAGCAAGAATCATAAACCTTCTGGAGTTTGTTGCATATGTGGGAGTCACCCACATGTCCTCCGTTTGATCCCTTTTTATTATGCAGTATTTTATATACCTACTAATTATCCCATTTTCAACAGCAGCATCTTTTCTGGACTTGGCTAAAAACACTACCAGAGCTGGTCTTTCACTTAACACTCCACTATGCCTTTCTCTTTGCCCATACTCTGATATCAGTGCCAAGCATGTATAGCAGCCTCTAACCTGAAGTCTAGATTTCTGCTTGTCCTCATCTTGCTCTTACTGATTTGATCATATTGGAAAAGAAAGCTGATTGTATTTAATCTACTAACAATTTAACTATTTTGTAATGGTCCTTTATTGTTTTATTGTCATTGTTCCTTTTAAAATATTGTGCCAATGTGTTGCTGCTTTGCAATTTACTTTAACTCTTTGAGTCCTTGAAGGTAGTTGTGCAGATATGCCAGACCTATAACATGAGGGGTTCCTTTTTTTTTTTTTTTTTTTTACGAAATCTTACAATCCTGCTTTTAGTATGTTTAAATATATTAGTACATATGTGCATGTATAATACACACACACGTGTATGTATGTATGTGTATATATTATGTGTGTGTGTGTATATATGTATATATATATATATATATATATATATATATATATATGTGTATAGGGGTGTGTATGTGTATATATATATATATATATATATATATATATGAATTAAAATTGGCAACATCAGATATAGACGTTGTATACACATCGTAATGTTCCATCTGTTTTGTCCATTTTCATTCTTCCTCAACTCCCGTCCCTCCATCCCCTTACCATTTTATTTGTGACTTCTGGAAGAATGAGAAGATGCTACGGGAACCAATGTTCCTGCCTTTCAATTCCAGATATTGGTTTCTCTTACTATGATTATTTGTTTTTTAAGCAATAAGGCCATCAGACAAGATCTGAGGTGTGGAGGGGGACTAAACCATTATGGCTAAGAGAAGAGCTTGAG
This sequence comes from Protopterus annectens, assembly GCF_019279795.1. NCBI lineage: Eukaryota > Metazoa > Chordata > Ceratodontiformes > Protopteridae > Protopterus > Protopterus annectens. Next base: position 840,341,690 of record NC_056743.1, read on the forward strand.
AGTTTTCAGTATCCACAACCTGTAAAAACAGACCAAGTTGGATCCGACCCACTTTGTTGAGGAAGAATGAAAATGGACAACACACATGAAATGTTATGATGGGTACATAACTAGTATTTCTCCCAAGAAGTCTCAACCCCTTCAGCCTGAGTCCTACAACTTAAGTACTGTCCTACTCTTCTACAGCTGTCATTGTGGTAAGTAAACCATTTTGCAGTCATTTGTTCCACAATTTAGAGTTAGCCTAAGGCTGAAGTCTTAACTATTCTTTTCAACTTTCTATTTGTAAATGTTCTTATTGAGCGTGGCTTTGGTCAGTAATTTTGAAGGATCCTATTTCAATAATGTATCAGTTGTTTCAGTGGAAAAAAAAGAGTGTTTTTTCTCAGTTTCTCAAGATATATTATGATTTGTTACAACTGGAATTAACAGAATCTACTCGTTCTCCTCCTGTTCTTTCTGCCTTGGGAGATGTTTTTGTCACAACCTGCAGATTTCCTGTCAGACATCCAGCTACTCCCAAGACAGCAGATAGACTTTATAAAGTGCCTCAGTGTTTTAAGTTTTTATACACTCGTACTATATCTGACCCAGCAGCTATTGTTTTAGTGAAGCCAGTTGCTGCTAATCATTATCCCTCCCCTTCTGACTAGTATGGGAAGGCTTTTGATAAATTTGGGGAAAAGGTGTATTCTTCTGAAACACTTGTTTTTGGAATTCTCATCTGTCAAGCTCATATGTTTAAATGTATGCTTGCCACTTGTGAGAATATGAGAAATATTTTAGCATATATTTCCTCTTGAGAGGAGAAGTCTACTTTGTGCACTAAGTGACTTTTGTGTCTCAAGTGACTACCCACTGTTTGAAATGTGCATATGACTGCTGATCTCACTTCTAGGGCTGCTGCCATTGGACCTGTAATGAGGAGGTTTGCCTGGCTATGTTCTCAAAACCACCAAGAGGATGTTAGAAATGAGATCTAGTTTTTGGGCCATCTACTGCAGAGGTCATTAAAAAGTGTGATAAGCAAGGTAAGCTGAATGCTTCCTCCACAAATTTCTTTAAAAAGCAAAGTAAATAGTCCCAGCAAGCCGCTGAAAAGCAAATGTTTAAAAAGCAGTGGCAGGGAGGTACCAGAAAGAAAGCAGAGAACACCCCCTCCCCCCAAGAACAAATGGTGGTCTAATAAGTCTAAATGACTATAGGAAAGATTTCCATTCTCCCTTCCACCCTAGCAGTTCCTTAATCCTTGCAGAAAGTCTGAACCTCTACTTTCCTCTTTTGCAGCAGATTGTTTAAAAAAATAGGTTCTGAAAGTAAGCCATCAAGATTATGGATAATAGTGGGAGTCTCTCCCAACCTTTAAGGGAATCTTCTTCCCCTATCAGACCAGACATTTCTTTTCCCTCATGACATTCAGCATATGCTTGCTCTGTGGTGGGGGATGTGAAAGAAGATGTTCTTCGTGTTTCACTGTTGCAGTCATCACATTTGGGTTATCCCTGCCAGGGTAGCCCTCGGCCAGCCCGAATACCAGAGGCTTAGTATTTGTGCGTCAGTTGCTGTCGCTTCAGGACTGACGTCAAGTCAACAGCAGTATAAATTAAGGCAGCTGACACCATTACATCAGTCTTTCTTGCCACAGGACTGACGTCAGGTCAACAGCAGTATAAATTAAGGCAGCCGACACCATTACATCAGTCTTTCTTGCCACAGAGCCCGAAGAAGCAGCAGTTCGCACGAGTGCCATTTGGCTGCTACCTGAGTTTCGTCTTCCGAATTGAAGCTGAAGTCTTCTAAAGCTAAGTACCCCATTGGGGATCCTTTTTTCTTGCACTAACCAATGTCAGAAAAAGTTAACAATTGTCTCGCCTGTGGAAAGCAAATACCACACCGAGACTTTCATTCTTACCGAGTCACTTGCTTAGGCCCAGACCACGACGTCCCCCACCGTCATTTCTGTGCTTTGTTCAATGCCAGAACTGTACGTCTTTGGACCCTTATTGTAGCTAGATATTTCCACTTACATTCCTCGAATTCCAATATGGCTATGGTAAGCCATCTGACAGCAGATCTTCCGAAAAGAATTAAAGATAAAGACAGAGACAGACCACACAGGTCTAAACCTACCGATGACGCTCCTGTTAAGCTAGTCGTCAGTTCTCTGGTCCTCAGTGAGGAGCTTTCGCAGCCCCTGATGCCTACTTCTGTGGATTCACAGGCCGCTACCGAGACCCTTTCGGAGTCCGGTATGCTGCAGAACTCTTTGACTAAGGATCCTACGGTTGTCTCTACCTTGGATGGGTCCAGTGCCGCTGAGCAGGCACCGGCTTCCAAGGAAGTCCTTCGCACTGCCGATTCTCAACACAAACCGACGACTTATTAGATCTTCCACAGCACAGACCCCTGGCCATCCCCCCCAGTCCTGGATGTTGTGGAGGATGTTTTCCTGGAATCCAGCTTGACTCCAGACTCCCTCCCTCCTGCACCCAGAAAACCAGGCAGGTATTACAGAGTCCCTGACTCACACAAATTTCTTTTTAAAAATGCTACTGCTGACCCTGAGGTAATTTCTCAAGAGCCTAAAGGAATTAAAGCAACCTCTGCTAAGAATCCCACCCCCTCAGATAGGGATTCCCGAACACTACACAGATGGGGTAAAAAAGTATACACCATCTACTCTTGCTATCAGAGCACTAAATTGTCAGTTCCATATGCTAAAATTTCAGCAACATACCCTGGAACCTTTCAAACAAAATAATGTCTTCCTTTCCTGCTTATGCAGAATCTAAAGAGTTACAAGAGTTAATGCATTCCACAATTCAAGTAACTAAACACACCTTGCACTGTGATTTTGATGCCCTAGAAGCTTCTTGCAAGGCAGTAGTCACCGGTTCTGTCCTTAGAAGGCATGCATGGCTTAAAAAACAGCCCTTGCCAGACCATGTTAAATCTAAATTATTGGATGCCTCCTTGCACAAAGACAACTTATTTGGCACTAAGGCAGAAGAGGTCTTAAAAAGGATGGAAGAAAAAGCTAAATTGATGCAGACAGTTAAGGACTTTTTACAGATCCAGCCACCCAGGTTCAGCAGGCATTGTTCCTCCAAGCACTGGTTCTTTCCTGCTCCCACCAGGTCAGTTCACCCCAGACCCCAGGGAACCAGACCCCACAGACAGCAGCTACAAGGAATGCAGAGATCTAAGCAGTGGACTACCTCCACTTCAAAACCAGGGAGTTCTAAGACCTCCCCCTTATGGTAAGCACTCGGAGTGACTCTCCTCCCCCACCCCATCCCTCTGCCCACCTCCACTTACCCCTAGGAGGAAAACTCTCCTTTCATGCAAACACCTGGGCCACCATTACCAACGACCGCTAGGTTATCAACATAGTGTCCCAGGGATACAAATTTTCTTTCCATACCCTTCCAACTCCAAAAGGGTTCCCAGATCTACATCAAAACCAGTGGGCAGAGGAGCAAAAGCAAGTGCTTTCCCTGCTCTCCATGAGGGCAGTAGAGCACGTTCCTGCAGAGCAGAAAGGCCAAGGTTTCTATTCCAGACTTTTTCCGGTACCCAGGAAAGAGGGCACTTGGCACCCCATCCTCAATCTAGCCATTCTAAACACCTTCCCGGTGATCCCAAAATTCAAAATGCTCACCCTCCAGCAACTGCTACCCATGCTCTCCAAGGATGCTTGGCTAGCCACCCTAGACCTAAAGGAGGCCTACCTCCACATTCCTATCAGGGAATCATGCAGGAAATATCTCCGTTTCAGGGCAGGATCCCAGCACTTTCAGTTCTGTGCACTTCCCTTTGGCTTTGGCTTATCTACTGCTCCCAGAGTTTTCACAAAATGTCTGGCTCCGGCCATTGCCTTTTGCAGACAAAGAAATATCCAGATTTACCCATACTTAAGCGACTGCCTAATTCTGGCAGACAGCCAGGAAAAGCTGCTCAAGCACCTGGCCTTTGTAAATCCCTACTATAACCCTGGGGTACGCAATCAATGAAAAGAAATCCAAACAGATACCCACCCAAAGGATTATATTCCTGGGAGCAAGCCTGGACACAGCATCCAGATGGCATTCCTTACACCAGAAAAGCAATCCTTCCTGACAGCCTACTTCTCTCAACTAGCCACCAGACCCCAACTATCTGCAAGGAAAATCCTGCAAGCTCTGGGGTTCATGGCATCTTGCATTCTACTCCTTCCATATGCCAGACTGCATATGAGGAAACTTCAGTGGTACTTAAAAAGCCTTTGGTGTTAACACTCTCAAGACCTGGAGACTCTTAAACCTATAATACCTTGCCTCAGAAAAGATTTTTTTTGGTGGGCAACAGCATGATCCCTCAACAAAGGACTACCTTTCTCACCACCCAGACCCTCACCACAGATGCATCAGATTATGCCTGGGGTGCACACCTGGACGGCAGGTGCATACAGGGGCCAATGGAGCCCACAGCAAATCCATCTGCACATCAACCAAAAAGAGATGATCGCTGTCTAGCACGCCTTGATAGCTTTCAGTCCCCAACTGTGATATGGTACATCAACAAGCAGGGAGGGACTCGGTCCTATCCTCTATGCAGGCTGGCCATGACCCTTTGGCACACAGCCTCTGCCCTGCAACTCCAGCTGTTAGCACAATTCCTACCGGGTTCACTCAACTCTCTGGCAGACCACTTAAGCAGAAATCTTCTGGACCCACACGAGTGACAGCTCAACAGAAGAACCTTCGCTCTAATAACTCAGAAATGGGGCACCCCAAAGGTCAATCTCTTTGCCTCCACACCAACTATCGGCTCAGCAAGTTCTGCACCAGGGAGCATCACTGCATTGCTTGGAAAGTGGATGCCATGTTCTTCCCTTGGGTCAAGCTATTGGTCTATGCCTTTCCTCCACTACATCTCATCCCCAGGGTGCTGCTCAAAATAAAGGAGGAAAAACCAAAGCCAATTCTTATAGCATCAGACTGGCCTCGCCAGCACTGGTACCCCTTGCTGCGCAGCCTGTCCCCTCTGCCACCTTGGCATCTCCCTCCGATTCCAAACCTCCTGACCCAGAGGGAAGGGGGAATTCATGCATCCCCAATTGCAGATACTCAGTTTGGCAGCTTGGCTTATTCTCTAACCCCCCAAACAGTCTGCCATCCTCAGCAAACAGGTTTTAGATGTTATACATGAGGCCAGACGCCGTAGCACTAGGAAGTCTTATGCTGACTAATGGAAAAAGTTCTGCACCTGGATTCAGGCTAAGGGAGCCAATATGGCACATCCTGGATTACTTAGCTGGCCTGCTACACAGTGGGCTGTCATTTTCCTGTATTAAAATTCATGTCTCTGCTAATTTTCCCACTGAGCAGCCCCCTTTCTCACACCCTCTAATCAAATGGTTCCTAAGAGGGGCTAGCAACTTGAAGCCACCCAGAAGAGCACCAACCATAGCTTGGGACCTTAACTTTGTGTTGGAAAAGCCCCCCCCCCCTTCGAACCTGCCTCTTCAGCACAGCTAAAATTTCTCTCCTAATTTTCATTCTGGCCATCACTTCAGCCAGAAGGATCTCTGAGCTGCAAGGACTCATGGTTGTGGAACCCTTCATTATCTTCCATGCTGACAGGGTATCCCTCAGGACTAGCCCATCCTTCATGCCCAAGGTGGTGTCCAGTGTGGCTCTCAGCCAATCCATTCGTTTGCCCACCTTTTTCCCTAACCCACATAACAAGGGGGAAAGGATCCTGCACTCTCTGGAAGTGCACAGGCAGCTCAGATTCTATCTAGACAGGACTAAAGCCTTCAGAAAGTCTGATCAATTGCTAATTAGCTTTGCTCCAGGGGCAGAGGGCAAAGCCATCTGCAAACAAACCATCTCCAAATGGAAAGCACACTGCATCCATTTCTGCTACAAACAACACAGAAAGCCCCCCCCCAAAGGAAGTCAGAACTCACTCCACCAGAGCAGCCTCCACCTCTGCAGCTTTCCTCAGAGGAGTCCCCACCAGGGACATCCTGGAGGCTGCCATCTGGGCATCTGTTCACACCTTCACCAAACATTACCACCTGCCTGTCATCTCAAAATAGAGGGCAGGGTTTGCCTCTACAGTCTTGCAGGGCATCCCAGTCAGCCCCTACTTTCTTTGACTGCCTCCACCCTTTTCCTCAGCTTTGGAAATCAAACCAAATTTGATGACTGCAACAGTGAAACACGAAGAACATAGTACAGTTGTATACACTTACCATCAATGTAGATGTGTGAGAGTATTCACTGTTGCAGTCCTGGTTTCCCTCCATCCCCCTCTTCTTTCTTCTCTTTCCTTACAAGGGACATATTGGTATTTACTTTTTACTGGTGGGGTTCTTCCACCAGAACCTGGCTCCCACTTGGGGGCTCCTAACAGGTTAGGGCAAGAAAAACTGATGTAATGGCATTGGCTGCCTTACTTTATACTACTGACGACCTGACGTCAGTCCTGAAGCGACAGCTACTGACGCAGAAATACTAAGCCTTTGGTATTCGGGCCTGCCGAGGGCTATCCTGGCAGGGATAACCCAAATGTGATGACTGCAACAGTGAATACACTTGAACATCTACATATGTGGTAAGTGTACACAACTGTACTTTGTCCCTCCTCTTCAGTTAGTGGAACAATTTTATTCTAGGATGCTCCTGGAGATCAATCCTGGATTTTTTTTCCCTTTCTGAATCATTTTGTGAAAGTTCCCAATTTCAAAATGCTCTCTTTTCACAGCTCGTTACTCCTTATTTGCCATTTTAATTTTCTTGTGACTTTATATTTAAAATATGCATATCATCATATTCATACAGATCCAGATTTCAAATTCTTAAGATTTTGTGTGTGTAGATCATTTTTTCGGTTCTCTGCATTACCCTTTGGTCTGTCTACAGTTCCAAGGGTGTTCACAAAGTGTGTGGCTCTTGTGATAGTCTACCACAGACTGCAAGGTATTCACATTTTTCTATATTTAGATTACTTTCTCGTCTTTGCAGGGTCTTTTTCAAAGTGTAAGGAATCTCTCAGTTTGATAAAGGATCTCCTACACAGGTTGGGATTTCAAGAAAACTTACAGAAGTCTTGTCTGACTCCTTCTCACAGGATTGCTTTCCTGGGCTGTTACCTGGACACCTCAGTCCTAGCTTTTCTTCCACAGGAAAAACTAGATCTGTAGTGAGATGTTTTTATTAATTTTTCCACTCAAATTTCTGTCTCAGCAAGGGAATTCCTCAGGATTCTGGGTCTCATGACATATGTGATACTTACTCATAGTACCTCTTGCAAGACTCCACATAAAAAAATCCAGTAGTACCCCAAACCTGTATGGTCCCAGCATCGATATCCCCTGACTTTTAATTTCCAGTTTTGGGATTTGTCATAAGAGAGATTTTCTGGTAGAGACACCAGATGTCTCAAAATCCAGGTTTCCCATTCTTCCTTCCTGCTCCAGCACAGTTAAACAGTTGCCTCATACTTTGCCTGGGGAGCAGTGTCTGTGGGGATAAAAATGCAGTATCTTTGGAACAAAAAAGACAGACCAACCACACAAACATAAACATAAAAGAGATGGTGGCTCATATAAATGCTCTCAGCCATTTGTAGTATCTGGGATCTCTTCCCATGTTTACAGACAACACCATAGTGATGTTGTACATAAGCAAGAGGAACCAAATCTTATCTTCTGTGCAGACCATACCTTTCAACCTGGAAACAACAAAAATCTGGACAAAGGCCCATGAAAAGTATGTACAAAAATCTGGATGCTGATTAACATAAAATTTTCATACATAATTATGTAATGCCACCAACTCCAAAGGAATTGCGGGATACCAACAGTCAAACTCAAATTGAAGAACAGACAAAATCTTAAACAACACAAAGTCTAACCAGAACAATTTAGAATGTTTGCCAACTTCCAATAATAGGCTCATATTGTGAACTTTACATTTTGCTTTATGTATTTTATTATGAGGGGAAGGGGGTCAAGAGTGATTATTATGAATCTAAATTACTAGCCATTAAGCACTTGTGGTCAAATATGGATACATGAAGGATGTGATTCAAAGAGGAGGACTGAATGCTATACTGCGATTTGGGGTTAAGGAAGCGCTGCCCTTCTGCAAAAATATCCAGGAAAAATACCATTTTTCCTGTTTCAGTCACAGTCTAGACTTAAAAACATATTACTGCAAAATTATGACCTTTAAGTTCAGAGCAAACCATGTAAGCTGATACCTTAGAGTAAAACATGTTAGCAAGAGTGTAGAAAAGACTTGCCACAATAAGAATCCACAAAATCTCTACATCTTAAAATTTCCATCTTCTTATAAGCTAAAAGACCTAAAAATCTGTGTAAAAAAAAAAAAAAAAAAAAACCTGTGTAGGAGTGTTGTCCCTCATAGACAGGGGAAACAGGAATGTTCCAACATATCCTTGTTTGGGCCATCTTTTGGTTATTCATTATTAAGGCAAAAATGCTAGAAACTACCATGGGAATGTAAAGCTAGGCTTAAGATCCCCACAGATCAGTAGCCTAGTAAGTAACTATGAACCTGTAAAATAAGACAAGGGAAATCCATGTGTTGTGAAACATAGTAATGAATAGGTAACTACACAACATTAAGCTAGGAAATCAAGACACTGCAGTACATGTTCCATCCTTTGAATAGCTTTCATAAATATACTGCTTAATGTTTAGAGCTAAGTCTTATTCCTACTCAGCTACCCATGAGTCCCATTTAGGAGTGACCAAAAGTAAACAAAAGAGCAAAGCAAATGGTATTCTTTACTGACCAAGTATATTGCCTAATGAGCAGGATTCGAAATAAAACACTATACACCAAAAATTAACTTATACAAACTTTTATGTTTACTGACACAAAGAAAACTAACAAGTTAATAAACTCTACTTGTCTATTTAAAACAGAAAATCAAGTTTACTTTATTCTACTAAAACAGAATTCAGTAGAAAAAAATGAATTAGACAATACATTTAAAGAAAGTTATACATCACCGATAAAGAGAAAGCTTCATCCTGTCTTCAGTCTCAACTGGGAAGCCCCGTTGCAGTCAGCCCCCCCCACAATAAGAAGTTCGAGGTCCGGTACGTTCGATATTATGAGCATTCGCAATTTGTGAGATTCGCTCATATGATAAAGACCCTTTATTATTAAATGTAATGAAAAATGTAGTAATGCTTTGTTTAGTGAACTAGAAAGACTGAGTGATGAAACTGTAACAGATTTATTGTTTGAATTTAACACTGAACGATATGATGGCATTTTTAATAAGGTAGAAAAGAATGTTAATTTGAATTTAAGCCAGAAACACAAGAAGTTACAGAGGGATAATCAGGAGTACAGGGCCCAGAAAATGTAGCCCATCCCTAAATCCTACATAGTAGATATAGAACCAAAGTACAATTAATAACAACAGACCTCAGAATGACTTTGAAATAGATTTTCAGGATGAATATGTGGAACAAGTTAACAAGTATTATAATAATCATTTTCCCCCACTAAGAAGGTCTGAATGCCTAGAAAATAAAAATAGGCAAAAAGTTTTTTTTTAGACCAGAACCAACACACCAATTTCACAAGAGGCAGGGGAAGGGTGAGAATGTGGAGGAATTAAAATGCAATGACGTTACGCCCCTGAGTCAGAATACTAGGATTACAGGTACGCATGATGGTAAACTTAATTCATTTAATGGTTTTAACAAATTTAATTATACACATTTGCAGCTGAATGATTATGTTAACTCTTTGACCGAAGTTTTTCAGATAGTACGAAATACCTTTTTTCCTCTAAAAATGAAGTTTTTATAGCCTATAAAAAGATTAATTTATTGACTGAAGATCCACTTTTTCAGGGTGCCATTTGTGAACAGCTTTACAACTTTTTAAAAGTTGACCATCCGTTGATCCTGGTGGCCTATGACATACCAAAAGTACACAAGAATATTTATGATCCACCTTTTAGGATTATTATCTCAGCCAGTTGTAGTCCCACCCACCCCCTCAGTGTTTTTATTGATAGATTATTGAAGGATGTTCTAGACCCTATTACATACCTCTTGAAGGACTCATGGGATTTTTTTTTAACTAAAATCAACAAAGACTGGTTTTCTGAAGGTTGTAGTTTTTAACTTGTAATTTATACTTAAAAATAATTATTTTATGTTTGAGGGTGAGTTTTATAAACAAATCCATGGTGTGGCAATGGGGGCAATTTGTGTCCCCTTGTACGCTAATATGGTCTTATAAAAGTATATCCTCAATTCAAAATCCTCTTCACAATGGCAATGTTATTTTAGATACCTGGACAATATTTTTGTTTTATGGAGAGAATTGTCTAACCAACCCCTATTATTTGTGGATTATTTGAATAGTTTGTGTCCATTTTTTAAATTTACCACAACTACTTCTGAACATTCTATTGCTTATTTAAATGTCACAATATATAAAGATTATGGTAACCATTCCTTTGGTTCAAAAATATGTAGGAAGCCCACTTTTTCTAACAACTGTCTAGATTTTAAGAGCTTTCATCCTAAGCACTCCAAAAGGAATATTTTTTAAAGGGCAATTGGTTAGAGCAGCAAGACTGTGTTCACATCTCACCACCTTGAATATGGAGATGGAGAAAATTACTAACATGTTTTTAGATGGGGGCTATCCTATTGATCTGCGTAGTAATATAAAAGTGGAAATATTAGCAGGTTGGGAAACGAAATTTAAACCATTATTAGGTGATATTGAGTATTGGGACTCGTGCACCAACAACAACATGGTTATTCCATATGGTCAAGGGGAGAGGGAGATTAGAAACATTATTTTGAGAAATTGGTTAATTTTTGAAAGTAATTCCAATGCATTAAAGACCTTAGGTGTTGAACTTCATTTTGTGTATAAGACCGGAAAGAACTTTAAATATTTATTCGAGAATATCAATTTGCCCTGTACTTTAAGTATTAAGGGCACAACAAAATGTGGGACTTTTGGACAAGGACAGTATGGTTTTAAAAGATGTAGGTTGCACAGTTAAAATGACTAAAGGCAGCTGTAATACTAAAAGACTGGTTTATATTTCTGTTAATGACGAATGTGGTAGTTATGTAAGAAAAACAGAAAGGAGACTTAAAACTAGGATTTACGAGCAGTTGTATGCAATTTCTAAAAAGAAAATCTATTCAACTCTGTATTCAAACATTCTTTACACTGTCCGGGTTTTACAAAGTTTAGATTTGGTATTTTAGAATTGGTACCTTTGAATTCAAGAGGAGGGTGGTGGGACCTTTTCTTGAACTTATGGAATTTTACTGGATAATTAAGTTAAAATCCCACTTACCACTGGGTATTAGTGACTTGGTTTCTGTTTCGCTTGTTTTAAAGAAAAAGGCTTTGAAATTCTAAATTATTTAACTGCATTTTTTAGCTGCATTATTTTGTTGGAATTTTTATCTTGCATAACTTGCTACATATGTTCGTTTTTATATAATATGTGCGTATATATTTTCTGTATGTATATCTAAGTTTATGCTTGATATTGTACAAAATAATATTTTTTCGTGTGTAAAGGTAAATGGGGTACTTTGGCCTTTAAGAAAATATTAGGGTACCACCAAGATTCATTTTAATTGCCATCTTAAATTGCTTTACTTAATAGCTGATTAAGTAATTTTAAGCAAGTGACTTTGGGTGTGACATTGTTCTGAAGAAATCCCAAGTTTGTGGTATGGATGAAGGCGCTTAACCTGTATTTATTAAAGTTCTTTTTGTCGTTTTATTTGCATGGATGTCTGTATGTGATTTTGTAGGAGTATGGAGCTTATGGTGTGAAACTACCAAAGAGACAATTTTGTTTATTTAATTTATTGGTGGTTCTTTTCCAGCGTTGTTTTGTTATTAGATATCTAAGCAGATTGACTATATATATGATTGAAAGGTGTGAAACTTGCAATATGTTCATAAGTTAAGATGAATAACAACACAGAGAATATGTTGTGTAACATTCACAGCGGTACTATTCTTGGATGACACTACCAGTAATATTAACACTTAACACAGTACAGCAACGCAGATAGAAGGAATTTTATTTACTTTTTGTTTTCAGTAAGTTGGCAAAATAAACTCGGATGCATCATTCTCCGAGATACTAATAAAATATAAAATATAAATGTAAGAAAATACTTACATCTGAATACGCCCTACTAAAAAAAATAACTAAACCCTAGTTCACAACATGATTAAATCAGTGAAAAGCAATGTGTCTGAAACAGTGGCGAAACATTTGAGAATTCATCACATAAAAACTATTTTCAGTGGTATTGTGAAGAAAAGGCTATTTGTGAACTGACAGCTTCTGATTGTCATTAGTCTGTCAAACTTGGTAAACTTTTAAGACAAAGTTTACAACAAACTCTTTCATCTTCTAATTAAAGGTTATCACTGCATCGCTTCCAAGCCACAAGCATATTAAAAAACCCTTAACCGAGGATTAGAACTGCATTTAAACATAGGTTTTGTGAAAAAAAAAAATAATACACACAAACACATGAATTCAAAAGCAATATTACCTAGATTTGCTCCAAAATAAATGGGCAACTGTACACTACCGAGAAAAGTAAACTGGTTAAAATCATAGTTTGGATAGTTTAAGACCTGCATCGCAGTGGTGCAGCAGTAGCGTTGTCACCTCACAGCAAGAGGTTTTCCGGTTCTGTACTCAGCTGGAGTGCCTTCTGTGTGGAGTCTGCATGTCCTCCCTGCATTCATGTGGGTTTTCTCTGGGTACTCCGGTTTCCTCCCACATTACAAAGACATGCGTCTGGATCGTTCCTCCTTGGGCCTCCTCTGAAATTTGGCTTCGTTCCAAGTTGGACTTTCCCAGTAAACAAATCTTAAATGTTGTTTTTCTTTCGGCTTTTCCCCGTTAAGGGTCGCCACAGTGGAACTCCGGTCTGCTAATGATTGGCAGTAGGTTTTTATGGTGCCGAGGTGCCAGCCCGATGCCCAACCTTCAATGAAGGCACACCCATTCACGCATGTCTTTCGAACGCCACTCTACCGCGGGGAGGACATGCAGACTCCACACAGAAGGCACTCCAGCCGAGAATCGAACGGGAGATCCTCTTGCTGTGAGGCAACAACGCTACCGCCTTACCACCGCGGCTGTCACGTAAACAAATCTTAAATAAATTCAACAAAACGGGAAATCAAAATTCAGACTTTCTAAATTAACTCGGTACAGTTGAAGTTGCCAGACTATTGCCTTTACTGTAAAGTTTATCTTCTGACAAGAATCAAATGTGCCCATGTGAGCAGCAGTTTTCTTTTACTCACAGCTCTCACTGTAGCTCTTACTAAACCAGTCACTCCACACAATAAGTTACACAGCAAGCCCTGACTTTTTGATCTACCTCTCAAATAATTGGAAGAATGTTTGGAAAGAACAGACTGGATGACTTCTAAGTTATCCAATGGTAAGAAGCATAACTCCTGAAACACACTGCACTGCCCATTACAGAATCAAAGCAGTCGTTGTGTAACAAGTCACATGAGGATTATTTGCTACTTCTGACTGGCTACCAACAATGGACTGTTGCATGTGAGGGTATATACACTATCCTGTATAAGTTGTTTATGATCAGCGCTACTATTTTTAAGCTATTCTTAGACTGGCAACTCAATTATTTTGTTGTACAAAACTGTTGGGGGTGTAGAGTATTATGAGAGTGTGCAACTGGATACAGCCATGTCTATCACCTGTTACAAATAGCTTCCATCAGCAAGCTCCCCAACTGGGCTTATTTTTCAGTGTTAAATGGAGCTGAGAGGAAACAAATCCACTAAACTTTAAAATGAAATATATTTATTAAATAAAAAACATTAATAAGAGCTTTTGTCCAGTTTCTGCATTTGAACTTCTCCAGATATCCAAATAGTTGTAAGCCATGGTGGTGCAGCGGTAGCAAGAGCAGCAAGAGGTTCTCCCATTTGATTCTCGGCTGGAGTGCCTTCTGTGTGGAGTCTGCATGTCCTCCCCGCAGTAGAGTGGCGTTGGAAAGACATGCGTAGAATGGGCGTGCCTTCGTTGAAGGGTGGGCATCGAGCTGGCACCTCAGCACCCATAAAAAATCTACTGCCAATCATTAGCGGACCGGAGTTCCGCTGTGGCGACCCTAACCGGGAAAAGCCAAAACAAAACAACAACCACCGTGCATTTAAAATCCCCACTATGTGATTTTTATCTAGTTTGTCTGCTGTTTCATTCATTCTTAGTTTTGTTTTCTGTAAGTTAACATCTAGTGCTGGCAGCTGAAATGACTCATTAAATAAGATGCATGCTTCCAGTCTCTAACAGGCAGTCAGGCATTGTCTCAGGATGCTGATGTCCTCACACATGTTCCTGCACTTTGATGACATTGCAGGATGTGCTAGCAGTGCGTGATGATGTCAGCAGTGACTACACATTATAATTAAAAAAATCAGGATTTGAAGGGGCCACTTGGGAATTCATAGCACGCCACTGTTTTGTCCTCAAAACTGGGAAGTACTGAGTAATTTGGTATGGTTGAGAGGTACGGTGCAAACTAGACATAGTAGCCTAGGATGTAGCTTTTCAGCACAGTCTCACTCTAGAGGCATATGTAGAACCACAAAAGAATGAAAAAACAACAAAACCACTGGCAAGAACCACTCAGAAATAAAAAGCAGAAATAAACTGTTTGCTCTAGCACCTCGGCAAAAGCCTTCAAAGAGTACTGAAAAACATTTCTCATCAAACTAATAAAATACACCCATCAATTACACAACAACCAATAAAAATACAAATCCAATTAAATAAGTACTTTCCAATTACAATCCAAATTAAAGCCTGAGGGACATAAAGTATTACATTTTAAAATAAAAATTAGCCTCCTTGTACACTAGTTTTCTTTTATACACAGTTTCTGAGCAAAACTTCCTTGGTATTGTTTCTAAAACCATTTTTGCAAACCATTGCCTTGAACCCATTAGGGTTAGAATTGTGGAACTGTGCAAAGTGAAGCGCAATAGGACTTTTCATTTCTAACCTGTTTAATATTTCTAACATGCTCTTGGTAGCCTAACTTTAAATTTCCTTTTGCTCCCACCAATATAAATTAAACCACAAGGGCATGTAAGATCATAATCACTTCAGCATCAGAGGTATAGAAAGGAATTCCATTCACACAGTAAAAAGTTCTAACAACATATTTACAAACACAACAATGTCCATGTGTATATGTACCTGAAGGGTTAAAAGAAACAAAGTAGAAGGGGGTAAACAGAAATAATTGCGAACTAAAATATCTCTCAAATTTCTCCCCCTTCTATAAAAAATACAAAGAAGAGGGGGAAGCACACTGGCCAAATCTCTAAATTTGAGCAAACAATTCCAGTAATATTTTACCAAACTGACTACCTCAGAACAAAAAACACTATAGGTGGTCACAAAATAAAATATTTCTGTCAATTGCTGTTTTATCACCCTTATAATTGTTTAACATAACATAACCACCAGCCTTCCTATTAGTCGCCTCCATACATGTAGACCCAGCTATAATTTTATATACAGCAGAATTCATTCATAATCATAACCCCTGGAACAAAATATAGTAATCAGCCTGTCAATTTCAACAAAAAAAAAAATCTGTCATTATTACATAACCTTCCAGGATGAACACATTCACCATAAGGGAGAGCAGATAAAATATGGGGGGTTTGGCAACTACGTCTATCCAAAAACTGCCCCCCCCCCATCTATAAACTTTGTATGTACAATAGTAAGTAATTGATTGCAAGAATCGATAAATAGTTTAATGTCTAAAAAACTAATCTGTCTCCCCACCTGTAGACCATCAAATGAAAAACCAAAACGGTTTTTGTGTAATTGATTATAAAATTCTGAACCTTATCATGATTACCTTTACAAATAAAAATTAAATCATCAATAAAACGAAAATATTTAACCACAAACTTATTAAAAAATCACATTGATAATGATATTCAAATTCAAACAAACCCATGCTGAAATCGGCATACATGGGGCAAAAAGATGCCCCCATGGCAGTCCCCTGCAACTGATGATATAAACAGTTATTAAACATAAAAATATTATTAGTTAAACAAAAAAATGTAAAAGCTCTAATATATAATTTGTTAAAGACGTGTCACCTAAAAAAACAACTTACACACTCCTATCCCATATTATGTTTGATACTAGTATATAAGCTACAGACATCAGTAATAATAAAAAAAAACATATCCGACCAGCCTGTGCTGGAATGGGTCAACATCCTGATGGAAAGGGATAAAGTTAAACAAAGTAAGTTAAAGAGTGAGATTCAAACTACGTGTTTGGAACTGTTAAAATTATTAACCCGTGTTCGTATTGATTCCCTTTTAGTGGAAATTAATGACAAACTTAAAAAATATGAAGAAGAACTTGTGGATCGTAAAACACATAAACTGAAAAGAGATCTTAAAGATTACGAGGGGGCAAAGCTTTCCTGTGGAAAGCTAATCGTCGTTCCACTCATCACAGTATCTCTAACCTATCCAGCAAGTCATCTAAATCAGGGAGATGTGTTTCCTTTGCGTCTGACATATCTAGCTCTTCTGCAGACCTGGAAGTTAATGGACGGTCATTTCCACGCTTGCCTCCAGCACAGGAGCCATTGAATTTAACCAGGGATTTTCAGAGAGCACCTCAAAACCAATACAAATTGTCCAGCAACCGTAGACGAGGATGTTTTCAACCAGATATGAACAAGATATATGGTAGAGAGGGACAGCACCAGTTTAAGAGAACAAAATGGCAATAACTTGGGTATGTTAGTTCACAATATTTCAGCTATTGAGTTAACTGATAAACAACTTCAAGTCTTGAATTTTGGACTTAAATTATGTGCCTACAGTTTTGCCTCGAACACATGATTTAAAGTATGATGTTTTTAAACTGACTCGTAAGCTACATTTGGTACATTTTTTGATTGTGAGGAAGCTCATTTAATAGATAATGTAAATGGTTTGAGGGGTATTATTTCGACAGATAGTAGTGATGATGGGAGTTTTCTCTCTTGCTGCTCTGACCTGGGGGATGTAGAATGTATTAATGCCTACTGCCAGCTGGATACGACTAATATTTCTAGTAAAAGTCAGTTTATGTCTCCATTTAAACACGAGGGGAATAAGCAATTTGCTAATATGTTGAATTTTGCTATCAAATCTGCCTATGATGAATTTATGAAAAACAAACATAAGATTGTTTGTAATATGTCTAAATCCGAATGGAGTGATCAGATGCTGTTAGCAAAAAATAACAATGTAGTCATAAAACCCTCTGACAAGGGTAGTACAGTTGTTTTAAATTGCTATCAGTATTTTCAAATGTGAATGTTACATTTACAAGATAATTCTGTATATGAGATTTGCAATATGTCTGAGTATAATCAAGCTGTTTCTAATTATATTATTCTTGGTTATTTTACACGTGCTGATTTAGATATTAAGTCTTTTATTGCCTTCCTAAAATACATAACGATACCTCCAATTCTCCTGGTAGACCATTGGATCAGCACATAAATATTTTTTGTCCAACATGGGTATTTTTTTACATGGATTCTTTATGGCTTATGTTTTAAAATTACTGTCTTGTATTAGGGATACTAGTGACTTTTTAGAAAAACAATATTTGGAATTAGTTGGTCGGATGATATGATTTTTTATTAGTATTGATGTTTGTAGCTTATATACTAGTATCAAACATAATATGGGATTGGGGGCTGTAAGATATTTTTAGGTGACATGCCTTTAACAGATTATATATTAGAGCATTTACATTTTTGTTTAACTAATATTTTTTTATGTTTAATAACTGTTTATATCATCAGTTGCAGGGGACTGTCATGGGGGCATCTTTTTCCTCATGTATGCTAATTTGACCATGGGTTTGTTTGAATTTGAATACCTTTATCAGTGTGATTTTTTAAATACTTTTGTGGTTAAATATTTTAGTTTTATTGATGATTTAATTTTTATTTGCAAAGGTGATCATGATCAGGTTCAATAATTTTATAGTCAATTACACAATAACCATTTTGTTTTTTCATTTGATGGTCCACAGGTGGGGAGACAGATTAATTTTTTTAGATATTAATCTATTTATTCATTCTTGTAAGCAATTACTTCCTACTGTATATAGAAAGTTTGTAGATGGGGACAGTTTTTGGATGGACGTAGTTGCCATCCCCTCCATATTTTATCTGTTCTCCCTTATGGTGAATGTGTTCATCTTAGAAGGTTATGTAATAATGACAGTGATTTTTTTGTTGAAATTGACAGGATGATTACTTTATTTTGTTCTAGGGGTTATGATTATGAATTAGTTAATTCTGCTGTACATAAAATTATACATGGGTCTACATGTACAGAGGCGATTAATAGGAACGCTAGTTATATTCCACAATTATAGGGGTGATAAAACAATTGACAGAAATATTTATTTTGTGACCACCTATAGTGCTTTTAGTTCTGAGGTAGTCAGTTTGGTAAAATATTTTTGGAATTTTTTGCTCAAATTTAGAGATTTGGCCAGTGTGCTTCCCCCCTCTTCCTTGTATTTTTTACAGGAGGGGGAGAAATTTGAGAGATATTTTAGTTCGCTATTATTTCTGTTTACTCCCTTCTACTTTGTTTGTTTCTTTTAACCATTTAGGTACATATCCATGTAGACATTGTTGTGTTTGTAAATATGTTGTTAGAACTTTTCACTGTGAACAGAATTCCTTTCTATACCTCTTATACCTGTGAGACTGAAGGCATTATTTATGCTCTTACATGCCCTTGTGGTTTAATTTATATTGGTGAGAGCAAAAGGAAATTTAAAGTTAGGCTACAAGAGCATGTTAGAAATATTAAACCGGTTACAAATGAAAATCCTATTGTGCTTCATTGGTTCATAGGTAGGTACTAGGCTATTGGCCCTAAGGCCTATATAAGCCTAGACAAAAAGGTACCCTGGCTTTCGCCACCCAAGAAAATTATTTTCCTGTGCCCCTGTCGAGCAGAGCCATAGATGTGGTCCCTGGGGTGAATTTCCTATTTCCCATCCAATCATCAAGATTTTTCTTGGAGTGCTAATGAGGAGCTTTGTTTGATATAGATAGATAGTTTGTTCCAGAGTATGGGAAGTCTCTGGGACAGGAATCCATCCCCTCCAGCATGTTCTGTTTATTGTGGTGACAAGGTTTAGGACCCTAGACCGTGTAGCTTGGAGGGATTGGGATTTCTTTAAGTGGAGCATGTCCCACAGCTCTGGGTTTGACATAGCTTTGTATGTTAGGCAGAGATCTCCTCTGAGTAGGTGATATGTGACAGAGTAAAGCTGGAGTTTTTTGAGACAGTCTGCGTAGGGTATCTGTTTGAGTCCGTTAATCCTCTTTATGAGGTATTTCTGCAGCCTTTCCAGTTGTTGTAGATGTCTTGTGAGGTACATACCAAAAGGGGCGTTGTACTCTATAATGGGTCTAATGAGTGACGAGTAGAGGGGAACAATGACCTCTTTTTTTCCTGGATGAGAAACCTTTTGTGATGAGGTGTGCCACGTAGAAGGAGTTCCTGACTACTGTGGCGATGTGATTATCAAATGAGAGAATACTGCCCACCTGTGTCCCAAGGTCTCTTATCACACTTTCAGTGTTAAGTAGACTATCACCTATGTGGTAGCTCATGGGTACAGAGTTTTTACCAAAGGGGATGACAGTGCACTTTTTGGCATTGAGCTTCAGGCCATGGCTTTGACACCAGGCATCTGTCTCCGTGAGGTAGGATGTCCATATCGTTAGGAGTTTCGATTATAGCTCCTAGTTTGAAGTTATCTGCGAACTTCATTAGCCAAAGACCTTCTGTGTTAGCCTGTACTTCAGAAAAGTAGATACCAAACAGGAAAGGACCCAGGATTGAACCCTGTGGTACTCCACTTGTCACTGGTCTGAAGTCGGATTTGGAGTCTTCTACTTTCACAGTGTGGGTTCTGTCAGTGAGCCAGTTGGCAACCCATCTTGTGATATAGGGATTTATACCTAGTTTAGTGAATTTATCTATAATTCCAGAGTGGGGGATGGTGTCAAATGCCTTGGAGAGATCTAGTTAGGCTGTGTGAACCACCTTACCCTCGTTTACAGCTTTGGTGATTGCTTCAAAGAAGTCCGTCAGGTTTAGGAGACATGATCTGCCTTTTACAAACCCGAACTGTGTGGGGTCCAGAGTTTAGAGATTACCAATGTCTTTGTTTATACGTTCCATGACCTTGCAGACCAGGCTCGTTAGGCTAATGGGGCTGTAGTTCCCTGCGTCTGTGGTGGCTTCCCCTTTGTGGAGTAGGATAACCATCGCTGTGCGCCATTCAGTGGGCACAAAGCCTGAGGTGAGGCTATGATTGAACATTGTCCTTAGGTGGATTGCCAGTTCATTCTGTAGTTTGTGTAGAATGCCACCTGGGATGTTGTCAGGTCCCATGGATGCTGTGTTCTTGGCTTTGGAGAGTGTTTTTTACCTGTGCATCTGTGATTACAGGAACTTTGCATTCTTCCAGTATAGAGATGGGCCCTTTAGGGGGTGAAAGAGGGATAAAGTTAGCACTGAACCTATCTGCCAGGATGTTGGCAATATCAGTTGGTTCTGTATATTTAGTGCCATTGTGCAGTAACTCAGAGCAGATGTGAGTGTTGCCATTGAGATTCTTGACATAGCTATAGAATGCTTTTTGGTTGTCTTTAGACTCAGTAGCAATTTTTGTTTTTGTAACTAGCTTTGGAGGATTTTATGAGGGATCTCATCTTCTTACCGAGGCTGACCATGGAGTTCCTCAAATCATGGGATTTTACTCTTTTTTGCAACAGTTTCTTTCTTCTGTTGTAGAGTTTGTTTATGGCAGGCGACCACCAGATTGGCTTCTTTTTTTGGAGGATAGCATCTTGGTTCGGTTAGGGATAGCACGATCCATGCACTCGTGTAAGTGCTTATAAAGTGCATTTGTGTAGGATTCAGCAGTCGTACCTCTGTTGTCCGTCTGCATAGATGTCGGGAAGTTTGCCACTTTTGTCTTAAGAAGTGTGAAGTTGGCTTTGGAGAAATTTTTTACGGTAGTTTCCCTAATGGGGGGTGGGGGCAGGATGTGGATGTCTAGGGTGATTAGCTTGTGGTTGGAACACTGGTCGCCCATGTTGGTAATGACCAGGTCTAGGATATTGCTGCTCCTGGTGGGGGTGTGGAAAAGTTGATCCGTGGCGTTGGAATTTATGAATTCCAGAAAATGTTGAGCAAAAGAGTTGGTACATGAGTAGTTTTCCCAGTTAATGGTGGGGTAGTTGAAATCGCCCATTATGAGGGTGTTGGGTTGTACCTTAATATTTTCCAGTGTATCAAGAAATGAGGAGTGGGAATCCTGGGGCATAGTGGGGGATCTGTAGCAAGTTACAGTTTGGATTGCGGTCTTGCCCAGAGTTAGTTGCACTTGGATAATCTCGGATGCATTATGCTGAGCAACTAGCCTGGAGGTGTGGATATCCTTAATAAATATGGACATGCCTCCGCCTTTAGTGTTTTGGTCCAGGTTAGGTGGCCGAAACGTGTGGTATGAATTTTATCCTGCTAATGCGTGGGTGCTCTCTGGAGCCTTGAACCAGGTCTCTGTCACTGCACAGATGTCAGTGTTCTCCATTTTAGAGAGTGCCTCGAGTGAATGTATTTTGAGGTTTAGACTTCTAACAGTAAGAAGCATTACCCTCAGATTTTGCTTGCTTATACCTGTTATGGTGGTGAATTTGTCATTTGAACCTTGCCTAAAAAGCCACTATAAGGGTGGCAAGAGCCTTAGCCAGTATCCAGAATCCCAAGGGCTTCAGGTGCAGGCCATCTCTGGCAAAGCATTGTGGTCTGTCGATCATGTCATCCCAGGCAGACAGATACTGGATCCTCTTAGAATGACACCAGAAGCTTAGCCAATTGTTGAAGTCAATCATTTTGTCCTTGTACTCACAGCAAGAGGTTCTCCTGTTCGATTCATGGCTGGAGTGCCTTTTGTGTGGAGTCTGCATGCCCTCCCGGCGATCAAGTGGCCTCCGAAAGACATGCGTGAATGGGCGTGCCTTCACTGAAGGTTGGGCGTCAGGTTGGCAACTCGGCACCATAAAAATCTACTGCCAATCATTAGCGGACTGGAGTTCCGCTGTGGCGACCCCTAACCGGGAAAAGCCAAACAACTGTGGTATCATTCTGGGTGATGACAGGATGCTACTTAGGGCTAAGGTCATACTTGGCTGGGCTACAAGATTGGAGAGCTCCTCCATGTCTCTTTTCATGTAGTCCAGGGAGGTATGTCTCAGGTCATTCACACCAACATGGACAATGGCAGAGTCATATTTGTACTTGTCATGGAGTGACCTAAGTGCGTGCGTTATGTGGCGGATCCTAGCACCCAACAGGCAGCTGACAGTAACTGTCTCCTTGTTTAGCCTGGTGAGTGGAACATTAGTGTGCTTGACTATAGAGTCACCTATGACTAGAGTGTTGGGTACGTTGTTATGCCTTATGGACTGTGTTTGAGTGGCACATTGAGTTTGTGGGCTATGTGTCATTTGGGTTGTGTTGGGGGGTGGAGGTTACTTGCATTTCTGCTTTGGAGGTCTCTGTTGCTTGAGAAGATTTTTATTGAGAGCCTCGGCGAATGCAGGTGTGTGCTTTGTGTTTCTATGTGCCTGTTTTGATGGTGTAGGTTTTGAGGGACTATGTGATGAGTGTAGTGTGGTGCAAGTGTTTACCTTCTCCTCTTGACGGTCGAGTCCAGTCTTGGGTGAAGAGAGCTTTGCTTCCAGTTTGGCTATGTAAGTGCATCTGTCACAGGTTGTAGTGTTGGGTGGTAGGAGAGAGTTGTCATTGTACATGAGGCAATTGCTGCATTGCCTTATGTGCACATTGCATTTTGCACAGTTCACACTCTATTTGGTTAAAGACAACGGTTTTAGAAAAAATGCCTTGGAGGTTTTGCTCAGAAACTGTATATAAAAGAAAATTTATGTATAAGGAGGCTATTTTTATTTTAAAATGTAATACTTTAAGTCCCTCAAGACTTCATTTGGATTGTAATTGGTAAGTGTTTATTTTAATTGGATTTGTATTTTTATTGGTTTTTGTGTAATTGATGGGTATATTTTTTTAGTTTGATGAGCAATGTTTTTCAGTACTCTTTGAAGGCTTTTGCTGAAGCGCTAGAGAAAATAAAGTTTATTTCTGCTTTTTATTTTGAGTCACTTTACAAGCATCCTGCTTATTTTCAGAGCAAATGTGTGGCAGACAAGCTGAGCAAGACCTGGACAGACCCTAATGAATGAAAATTTAATCAGGGAGACTTTCAGTAATTAATTCAGCTGTAGGGAACACCTCAGTAGATCTGTTTACCACTGTTCTCAGTAATCAGTTGGTAAAATCCTGCTCCATGAATCCATGTAAGAAGGCCTGAAAGACGTATATTTTTGTATGCTTTTCCATCCTTTACACTAGTATCCAGGATCATTCTTATGATTTAGAAGGAATCTCCAAAAGTCATTTTGTTGATTCATTTCTGCCTGCTTTTGTAAACTATCAGGGGAAACTATCACAACCGAATGGATTTACTCACACAGGGTCACAGGTGTTTGATACATCCCAAACCCAAACAACTACAGCTGACTGCCTGAATGATAGAGTTTTATTACATTTAGGCATTTTTTTCTCTGAGAACGTGCAGTAGGTATTAATGAAGGCAGGAAAGCACGCTACTAGAAAATCATCTATTAGCAAATGGAAACTTTTTTCTAGTTGGTGCCAACAAAAGAACCAGCAGCCATTTAGGCCTAGTGTTTTCTTTCTTCGCTATTTGCGTGAGTTACTATCCTATGATGTCCTACTCTTCAGCCAAGGTTCATTTGTTGGCCATTTCAGCATGTCTGCCCATGGATCCCCTCTTTAAATGCAACTGCATGTGAAAATGTTTTTGAAAGGGATGTTGTATAAAATATCTTCAAGGAAACAGTTGGCCCCTCCCTGGGGTCTTAACTTTGTGTTATAAAAACTAATTCTTACACCATTTGAACTAGCTTATCAAGCTAACTTGAGGCTATTTAACAGGTGAAACAGTCTTACTAATTGCTCTGACCTCTGCACAGAGAATATCTAAGTTGCAAGGTCTCATAGTGGATCAACATTTTCTCATTTTCCACAGATAGGGTTTCCTTAAAAACTAATTCTTCATTTATGTCTTAAGTGGTATACACTTTTACCTTAAGCCAAGCTATCCTCCCTTTCTTCTTTCCAGAAACTAGAAATGATGGAAAAAGGGTACTTCATGCCATAGATGTCCACAGACAACCAGGGTACTAGCTTGACAGAACAAAACAAAATCTTTCAGAACTGATCAATAGTTAATTTATTGTGAATGTAAGAAAACAGGACAACCTGTGTCAAAACAGACATTTCAAGGTGATTGTCTCATGTTGTTACTTTCTGTTATATCCACCACTATTGCAAAGCTTTTCCAAGCAAGGTAAAGGCTGACTGTATCAGGACCTTGACTTCACTGGTCGCTCTTTAGAAGGCACTGGCAGCCAGAAGTGTTTTAGAAGCAGTAACTTAGCCCTTTATGCACACCTTTTGCAAAGCACAATAAAATAAACTCCATTTCCAGGTCTACTACAGGTTTTTGATAGGGCCATTCTGCAGCTCCTCCTGAGACCCTCTGCCTTCCTCCTTCCAGTTTAAGCTATGGTAATGCACCCGTATAGCTAAGGCTGCAGGAGCAGTGATCAAATGAAGAACACAATACAGCTGTGTAAGTAAACTTACCATAACAGTAGATGTTTGAATTATCACTGCTGCAGTAGCCATTCCCTCCCTAAATCCCCAGTTTTTATTTTATGTGTTTATGTCAGGGTATTTTTTTTATTGTTATTTTCTTAGATGATTGCCCTCTTGGGGCTTTAGCCTCCCTTTTTTGTTAGCATGAAAGCTCTGAAAGACTTTGTGCCCAAACTTGAGGTTTAGTCAGTTCAGCTTGAGCTGGCTAATGGCTTTACTGGGTGGAAGTGTCCCTGAAAGCTTTGGAAGCTGTGTGGTTGTTGAATCCTTAGCAGGATTCAACTCTTGTAGATAAAGCCGTCTAAGCAGTGATCATTCAAACATTGTCTGTCATGGTGACTTTATTTACACAACTGCATTTTCCTACTCACAGGCTAGTGTTTCTGGAATGCTTTCTGGATACCTTTCTGATAACAGCTTTTCTTTCTCAAGAAAAAATGCTCTCTTACTGTCATCATCTTCTCAGCCTTTCTCAATAGACAGTGTCCACTGTGAAAGAATTTCTGGATTCATGGCATCTCCTATCCTTATTAATCCATTTGCCAGACTTCTCATGAGAAAGATGCAATATTGCCTCAAATCATCTTGGGCCCAACACTCTCATCCTCTATCTTTCCCAATTACTGTTCTCATCTTTGAGAAGAAATAATTCCTTTGGTGGGCCAGTCAAGACCTATACAGACCAGAAGTTCCTTTCTCACCTCCCATGCCCCACTGTCAGTGCACAGAAATACCTCAGACTTGGCTTGGGATGCTATTTCTCAGGATGTGAAAGTTTACAGTGTCTGAATGCCTCATCACAGACAGAATAAATCTACAAGAAGTGATATGATAGCTCTGATAAATGGCCTGAAAACCTTAAACCAGCTTTGGTCTCCAGGAGCTCTCATAGTAGCCGTAGTGGTCTTGTACATAAATAAACAGGGAGGAAGAAAATTATATCCCCTTTGCAGACTAGCCATGATTGCATGGGACACAGCTGTTCAGCACAACTTTATCTTACAGGCGGCTTTCATTCTGTCATAGTAGAACATGTTCATAGACTGTTTGAGCAGTTTGAGGATAGACCTGCACAAGTGGATGGTATACCTAGAGGTCTTCCTGCAGATAGTCCACCTGTGGTAACTCCCCAAAAAGATCTCTGTGCCTCTTTTCTAAACAGACAACTGAAACGGTTCTGTTCCCTGACACCTTGTAAAAAGGCCTGAGAAACAAATACATTTTCAGTACCCTGAGCAGAGATGTTTCTTTATCCACCCCCACCCCTTCCACTTATTTCCAGCATTCTTCGGCAGATCAGGAAGGGCCTACCAAAGATGTTACTGGTGACTCCATTTTGGTCCAGACAGCACTGGTTTTCCCTTCCATTGTAACTGGTCAGGAGCAGTTACCATAAACTTCACAGAGTGGATTTGCTTACACACGGCAATAGATGTTTGATTCATCCCAGCATTCAGAATCTCAATCTTAACTGTGTGGATGACAGACATTTGATCCATTTTAGGCCCCTTTTCTGTGAGGATGTGTAACATAAATTGAAGGAGACAAGAAAATCTGATGCTAGAAAATCTTACTTATCCAAATGTACAGTATTTTGTTTTTAATGCCAAAGCAGAGAATAGGACTTATTTTTAAAGTTGTGAGGGGCACACCTGGTTCTCCAGTACCTGCATGAATTGCTCAGTTCTAACCTAGTGTACACTGTATAAAAGGTACATCTCTCAGTCATTTCAGCCTGGCTGCCATTGGATCCCCCCTTTTTTCCTTATCTCAAGTCAAACAATTTTATAAAGGGTTTGCATAATAGGGTACCAAGAAAAAAAGGTGGCTCCTTATTAGGACTTAAATTTTGTTCAAGTGAAGTTAACTCTGTTTTCCTTTGAGTTTGCAGCCAATGCTTCCCTAAGAATTTTAACTTGGAAGACTACCCAGCTGGTAGCTGTGACTTCTGTTGTTTGCGTATCTGAATTACAGGCCTTCATGTGTATTCTGCCTTTTTAAAAATCTTTTGCAAAGACAGGGTTAGTCTGAGAATCATGTCTTCCTTTATGCCTAAAGTTGTCACTGAATTTACACTCTTTATTGTGTTATAATTTCCTGGGTGGGTGGTTACTCTGGTTTCCCTCTTCAAACTTTTACATTTTCTCTTGACACTTTAGCTGACTCGCACCCTGTTTTGAAGATGCAAACTGGCAAAAATGAGAGATATGATATCGCCATTAGTGGTTCCTGCAAAATGCCTTTTTACTTGCTGATTTCAAAAAATGCATGTTTGATGGCTTTGTAATTAGTTACAGAGAGGACAGACAAATGCATTAGAGTTAATATTTCACAATTTTTTATTTTCTTCTTATTCTTTCAGTTGCATTTTCCAAGCTAGAATTTTAAACGTATTGATCATAGTAATTGATATTTACATTCTTTTCTGTATTTTTAGCAATATTATGGTACACTGCGGAATTAGTTTTTAAGTTTTCATTTAAATAATCCTTTAAAGGCATCACATCAAAAAGGCCTGCATTTGCTAACTATTATTGTTTTAAAAAGGTAGTGTTTTACGAGTTTCTTCACTGTGTGCATGTATAGTTTGAATTTTTTACACAAGAGTGTTTTGCATTTAAACGTTTTTACCATTATTTTAGACACTTCTTGCTTATTTTGCCATTAATCCATTGTATTCAACTTTCACTCCTATTTTATAAAATGTTTGCCTGTTTTTAAATAGAGACATCATTTAGTGTAATTTACTACATACCTCAGACAGGCTACCGTTTTCATCATTCTAATATGTGTATGTTTTTAGTTAAACTGTCCAGTTTTTTGTGCGTTGTTTGTTTTCCTCCTGTCTTCTTTTCTAAATGCTTTTAAAGATACTGTAGGAATATTTTGTGACCAATAAAGCAGTAATACTAGGAGCCAGGGTCCAAAGGATTCACCACCAAAAATTAAAACCAGAACATTTTTATGAATAGTTTTATAGGGGTATATTTTATGTGTGGTATGCCTGTAATTAATTGTTCTTAGTTAACTTAAAGTGGAATTATGGGTATGTAAAGAATTAACTGGTGGTTTGTGGTATTCTGATGAATTCCTGTTTGAGTAAGGATGAAAGCACTCAATAAAATCTTTTGATTTTAATTTTTGTTGGTGAATCCTTTTAACCCTGGCTGCTAGCGTTACTGCTTTATTGATTTGAGTTTTGGTTGCAGTGCTACACTTCTTTAATATTTTGTGTGACCCATGCAATACTAAGACTGTGGTATATGCTACCAATTTTTCTACAAGCTTTGGATGACATGACTAAATTTCTAAACATAATTTAAAAAATGGGTAGGTCTTAAGCAATGCAGACATAATAAAGGCATTTGTTACTCTTGACAACCTTTGACTGTGAACACAGGTAATAAGGTAATATGAATTTGTAGCTGAAGCAATAAGGTATTAAGAAACATGTTAAGAATCTTTAAATAGGAATTCCAAGATGGCGACTTCCCAAGATGGCTGCACACTGACCATCAGATTAGCTAGAGCTGTTCTAGCGTGAAAGAAGGAACTTTGGAAAGCAGCCAGTAAAACCCATTTTTGTGGGTAAAATTCAGTAACTGATTAGTGTGTACACTGTCTGGATGTCAGAGCCAAGAAAGCATTCCGTTGACTGAATACTGATAAATTACAAGTTGCAAGAACGCTGAGTCCACAGACCCCTAAGATGATGAAACCACACCATTTGGAACCACCAACAAATGCAAACCAGCAAATAAGTTGGCTAAAAAATCTCCATTTAATACTTGTTGAGCGCTTTCACCCACATAAATGTGGGCTTCATCAGAACATCACAATACAAGTCTTTTACAGTTTAAGTACTACTTTTGGCAACAAAACTCAATAATAAGTGTTTTAAAGTGATTTAAATTGATATGTGCACCAAAATTACATTCAAAAAATTACATTCAAAAGATATGTACTATTAAATTCCTAATACATGAATGCTTAAAATGTTATAAAATATATTCATCATACATTTAAAATAATATGCTTTGAATGTACTCTAAAACTTCTTTCTACATAATTGCTAACTGTTCACTGTGTTGAACTCAAATCCTTGTGCAAATTTATCATTAACTCCACAGTTACTTGATTCTTGAACAGAATAAAAGAAATGAATCACAACAGTAAGCTACTAAAAAACTTACTAAAATAACTTTCAAATAAAAAACATGTGCAAAAACAATGTAAAAAGAACTATACATGAAACAATACTATTACACAACTGTATTACTTTTTACCATTGGAAATGTGTAAGTGTGTAATGATTTAAAACACTATTGATGCATTAACTACTTCCTTGCTAACAAAGGTTTGATAGATATGTGATCGTTAAGCCCCGGTGGGGTAGAGGCATCAGTATATAATTGCCACCAAATTTCTTTGTAACCCAAGGTGGCCTTGTGATTACCACCTCTAGGGTCTGTTGCAATATTTTCCAGGATGGCAAATCTAAAACTATGCATGTCCCCACACTTCTCTATATGTCTATAAAGGGCATTATTTGCATAATTTCTCCTGATACTGTATAGGTGGTCATAGATATGTTTTTAAAACTTCTTTCAGTTTTCCCTATATAGTATCCTGAACACATCATACATTTTGCCAAATATATAACAAATTTAGAATTACAATTGCCTTGTTTGAACCTAATCCTAGTTTTATTAATATTATTTAAAATAATCCCTTCATCTTCATTTATCACCTGACATTGATTACAGCATTCACATTTCTTGGTGTGCTTCATGCAACAATCTATGTTACTCTTTATTGTCCCTCGTTCCAAATACATCTTAGTATTACAACCCATTTTATACACAAATAAAGGCTTGGGACCTATAATTTTCACAATATCTTGATCAACCATCATGACATTCCAATTACTAGTCAAGATGTCCATAACTTTATTAGTATATGGTCCATATTCCAAAATACATGCTCTGATAAAAGCAGTATTAGTGGAACTCACCAGTTCTACTCCATTAAATGTGTCTTTGTTCCTGTTAGCTCCTAACAGTGGGGTATATTTATGTCCCCATTCCTTGATGACATAGTTCCTCACATCTTTCATCATATTCATACAATATCCCCTTTCTTTGAACAACTCAGTAATAAAGTCCATTTCTTCTATCATCTCTGCATATTCTGATGTAATTCTTATTGCTCTAATACATTGTCCTTTGTATATATTGTACAACAATTTTCTTGGGTGATTGCTAGTGTATTCCAAATAACCGTTGGAAAATGTACTTTTTCTGTAAATACGAGACTTAAAACCTTTGTCTCCATTGGATATATAAGTATCCAAATACGCAATACCTTCACTACTACTGGAAGAAGTACATCTAAGATACTCACTACTAAGGTTCAAATAATTCAAAAAACTGTTCAAGACTACCTGACTTCCATCCCATAGGATGTATGTGTCATCCCAAGTATCGAGAATAACATCTAACATATTTAAAGTAACCACTTTTGAAAACGACTGACTCTTCCCAGTCTAGCATGACCAGATTGGCATATATGGGGGAACATACTGCCCCCATAGCTACTCCCCTAGTTTGTCTGAAGTGTTCACCCTCATAAAATATGTAATTATGATCTAATACTATGGACATGAGTTCCAGAATCAGGCACATCCTGTCCCATTCTAAATTAGTGTATTTTCTAATATTGTTGCTAAATGCTTCCATACCTTTCTCTTTGGGAATGCATGAAAACAAATCCACCACATCAATGGTGACATATAATAATCATTCTTTCCATAAGTCAATGGGATAATTCTTTAAAAAATCCCACGAATCCTTATCCATGTGAGGAATTTTCTCATGCATATGTTTTAACATAGTATCCACTGCTACTCCCAATGGAAATGTTTTGGAATTGCTACCTGAAATTATGGGACGAAAGGGTGGGTTGCTAACATTTTTGAGCACCTTTGGGATCCCCACCACAGTAGCCAATTTAGGAAGTTCTACTTTCAAAAACTTGTAAGTGTCTACTGTAATTCTGTTGTCTATAAAAAAATTCCTCAACATACATATCTATACGTCTGTACGCGATGTTTATTTCATTAATAGACACAGTTTCATAATTGCCTGATAGGTGTAAAATCTTGTGCATTTTTATGGTGTACTCTTAAGGTGTCATAGATTACCACACCTCCTCCCTTATCAGGTTTCATTACCCGAATACTGGTGTCTTCTCTCAGATCCTTAAGAGTTCCAATCTCTTCCATAGTTAAGTTGTTTTTTAATTTTTTACCTTTTAACTTCTTCTGAAGTTTGTAAATCTGCTTAGTTATCAGTTTGTCATATACCAGTACATTAGGGTGCATTGGAGGGATGTAACAGCTTTTCTTTTTAAGTGAATCTATACCACTTGCTCTTTGTACTGCAACATCATCACTATCCTTATACATAATAGCTAAATTAATTTTTCTAATAAATAATTTGATCTCACTTAAAGTCAACCAACCGAAAGCAAGTGGTAGGAATGTACTTCATACCTTTAGATAATAAATCAAAGTGCTTTTTCTAATGTGAGATCTGTGTAGTTATATATGTTAAAGTTGTTATAACTATATGTAATACCATCTTTGGTAATACCCTGACAGTTGTCATTAGTCATATCTAAAGTCTCCTCTACCAATACCTCGATATTGATATATCAGTGGGATGATAACAAAGGCGAAAGGGACAATAAACAAGCCCTATAATGTCAGGTGTAACAACAGAGACAGAAATTCCTCACATGAGGTAGTAGACACTTATTATCAAGACAATAGATCAAATTTTCAAAGAGGTTGGAAACAGGAACAACACATAGACTGGAAGAAGGAAGGGAAGTGGAGAAAAACCTACCCATATCAACCATACGGCAGACACAATAACACCACCGGGGGGAAGGGAGAATCAAGGTATTGGTAGAGGAGACTTTAGATATGACTAATGACAACTGTCAGTCAGGAAATGGTCAGGGTATAGCCAAAGACATCTTGACTAGTAGTTGGAATGTCATGATGGTTGATCAATATATTGTGAAAATTATAGGTCCCAAGCCTTTATTTGTGTATAAAATGGGTTGCAATATCAAGATGTATTTGGAACGAGGGACAATAAAGAGCAACATAGATTGTTGCATGAAGCACACCAAGAAATCTGGATGCTGTAATCAATGTCAGGTGATAAATGAAGATGAAGGGATTATTTTAAGTAATATTAATAAAACTAGGATTAGGTTCAAACAAGACAACTGTAATTCTAAATTTGTTATATATATGGCAAAATGTATGATGTGTTCAGGATACTATATAGTGAAAACTGAAAGAAGTTTTAAAAAACGTATCTATGACCACCTATATAGTATCAGGAGAAAGGATGCAAATAATGCCCTTTATAGACATATAGAGAAGTGTGGGGACATGCATAGTTTTAGATTTGCCATCCTGGAAAATATTGCAACAGACCCTAGAGGTGGTAATCACAAGGCTACCTTGGGGTACAAAGAAATTTGGTAGCAATTATATACTGATGCCTGTACCCCACCGGGGCTTAACGATCACATATCAATCAAACCTTTGTTAGCAAGGAAGTAGTTAAGGCATCAATAGTGTTTTAAATCATTACACACTGACACAACATTTCCAATGGTAAAAAGTAGTACAGTTGTGTAATAGTATTGTTTCATGTATAGTTCTTTTTACATTGTTTTTGCACATGGTTTTTATTTGAAAGTTATTTTAGTAAGTTTTTTTAGTAGCTTATTATCAAGTAACTGTGGAGTTAATGATAAATTTGCACAAGGATTTGGGTTCAACACAGTGAACAGTTAGCAATTATGTAGAAAGTAGTTTTAGGGTGCATTCGAAGCATATTATTTTAAATGATGCAGTCCACATTTATGTGGGTATAGTCAACAACAAGTATTAAATGGAGATTTTAGCCAACTTATTTGCTGGTTTGCATTTGTTGGTGGTTCCAATTGGTGTGGTTTCATCATCTTAGGGTCTGTGGACTGTCTGGATGTCATCAACCAAGAAATATGGCTTTACAGCTGTTCTGGAAAAAAGTTTGCAGGTTATTGGTAAACTGGTTGTGGATTATAAAGTATAATTATAATTTGTTGTGTATCAATATGAAAGAAGTGAAGAAGAAACTATACTTAAAAATATTTCCTTTTCTGAGTAATAGTAATAATAAGCTGTAAAATTTAAAGTTTCCTTTCTACTCTTTAGTAATAGATGCAGAACAAATTTCTTGAAGTCAACTGCAGGTTACATTACATTCTAAATGCAAGGTGGTCTTATCAGTTTTATCAGACTGCTACTAAAGCCAGTGATGTTAAAGTATAATGCACTTTTTTCTCAGTTTTTTTTCTTGCCTCTGCAAAAGTATTTAACATAGGATGCTCAAGAAATAAGTGAACTCTGTAACTGTATTTATGTGAAGAATCACTAACAAATACCTCATAGGGATTACCATACATTGTGTATACCTTGTTTAGCCGGGCCTGAAGCACGGCGTTGTTGGTTGCCGCTCTTGTGCTGCTAACAAAGCGCAGCACTAAGAGGAGGTTAGACTGTGCCAGATTAGTGTTTGGGAAGCGTTGCAATTATAAAATGCCCGGATGCTCCGGCCCGCTTCGTCAAGAAGCGCAAGGACAAAACAGCGAAGCCTAGGGTTGATGAACCGGCAGTCCCGGACGCCGGTTCTTTAGGCTCAGTGGAGCCAGAGGTTTTGCCAGGAGTTTCTATGGAGTCTCAGGCAGAAACTTTCCTGTTACAGGATGTGCCCTCTCAGGAGGCAGGCCAAGCTGAGGGGGCTTCTCAGGTAACTCTTCTTCCCTCTCTTCCCAAAGTAGTTAGAGCCTCTCCTTCTGTTGCCAAAACTTCTTTTCGAGGTAGGCCAAGTTCAGCTTCAGTAGGGGCTTCTCCTAGCATTTCGGGTTCTGTACCTAAGAAACATATGCTTAAAATGGCAGAAGATTTAATTACTATGATTAGAGGTTCTATGGGCCCTCCTGATAAGAGGCCTAGGGTGGAACCAGAGTTTGACAGTTTTGAACAGGGTTCAGGGGCTTCTGAGTCTTCTGGAAGATTTGCAGGAGTATCCTCATTATTCTGATTCTGATGTGGATGATGCCACTCCTTCGGCTTCTCCTCCTGAGGATTTTTCATTTTCAGAGACTCTACATTCCATGAGGAGCACTTTAAATGGGAAGGCCAGGATTACTCTGATTCCAGGAAGAGGCTTAGGGAATTCTTGTTTTACCCCAGCATAGGCCCTTAGCTATACCTCCTGTGTTAAATGTGGTGGAAGATGTTTTTGCAGAGGCTTCCCTGAACCCTGATTCTTTGCCTCCTGCTCCTGTTAAACCTGATAGGTACTATAGGGTGCCCAAGCTCATAAGTATTTGTTTAAGAGTCCTAGGGCGGACCCAGAAACTGTTTCTCAGGGGCCTAAAGGTGTTAAGGCCTCTGTGGTTAAAAATCCTGTTCCCACTGACAAAGAGGCAAGGGCGTTGGATAGGTGGGGAAAGAAAGTGTATACTTCTTCCACTCTAGCCATGAGAGCGTTGAATTGTCAGTTTCACATGCTGAAATATCAAAATTGTCTCCTTTCACAATTGAAATCTAAGGTTGATGCTTTGGCGGAAGGTATTGATTGTAAAGAATTGCTGGATTTAGTTTATGTGTCTGAACAAGTGGGCAAGCATTCTTTGCAATGTGGTTTTGATGCTGTGCAGGCCTCCTCGAGGGTGGCTGCCACTAGTACTGTTCTTCGCAGGCATGCCTGGTTGAGGGATCAAAATTTGGCTGAGCATGTTAAGACAAGGATTTTGGATGCTCCTTTACAGTCTGATGTGTTGTTTGGTTCACCTGTGGAAGCAGTTTTAAAGAAAATGGAGGACAAAGCTAAGTCTATGCAAACTGTTAAAGATTTTTGCAGGTACAGCCACGAGTTTAGTAGAAATTGGCCTGCTAAGGGGTGGACATATCCTGCTTATGATTCCCAGTCTAGGGGTAGGTCTAGACGTGGTAGGGGCAGGGCTCAAGGTTCTTTTAGGCCTAGAACAGGGAGTTCACCTGCTCAGACTTCTGGTGAGGGCAGGGGTCAGTCCTTTCGTAAACAGACCCAATGACCTGCCTTTTCAGCTGCCAGTAGATTTTCGTCTGGCAGCTCCTTTGGGAGGACGACTTTCTCTTTTCAAAGAAAATTGGGATTTCATTACTCAAGACAGATGGGTGTTGGACATCATTCACCACGGTTACAGATTTTATTTCCATACAATGCCCCCTTTCAAAGGCATGCCAGACGTTCCTCCTCCACAAAGAAAAGAGGCTCACAAGCAAGTTTCTCAGTTACTCCAAATGGGGGCCATTCAGCCGGTCCCTGTATCAGAAAGGGGCCTAGGATTTTATTCTCGCATGTTCCTAGTACCAAAGAAGGGGAACACGTGGAGACCGATTTTGGATTTATCTCTCCTCAACACTTATCTGGACATTCCCAAGTTCAAGATGTTGACGTTACAACAGCTTTTACCCCTGCTGGGCAAAGATCACTGGATGGTAACTTTAGATCTCAAGGAAGCTTACCTTCATGTGCCTATCAGGCTAAGTTGCAGGAAGTATCTGCGGTTTCGAGCTGGAGGTTCTCATTATCAGTTCTCTGCATTGCCCTTTGGCTTATCTACTGCGCCCAGAGTATTCACAAAGGTTCTGGCTCCAGTGATAGCTTACTTCAGGCTACAAGGAATTCAAATCTATCCTTATTTAGACGACTGCCTGATTCTGGCTCAAGAAAAGGTAGACCTTCTACAGCATCTGGAATATGTTATAGCAGTGCTAAGATGCCTAGGGTATTCTGTGAACGAAATAAAGTCCAGTCTAGTACCCTCTCAAGACATGTGCTTTCTGGGTGTGAGCCTGCATGCAGCAGCCCAGCTGGCCTTTTTAACCCGGACAAACAAAAGAGTCTATCACTTTACTTCCATCAACTATCTCATCAGTCCGTGCTGACTGCAAAGACAGTCCTTCAAGCATTAGGGTTCATGGCATCTTGTATTCTGGTGCTTCCCAATGCCAAACTGCATATGAGGAAGTTACAATGGTATCTCAAAATGTCTGGACACAGCACTGCCAGGATTTAGACACTGTCATTCAAATAATACCTTGCCTTCAAAGAGAATTTTTGTGGTGGGCTCAGGAATGTCACCTAAACAAGGGACTCTCTGTGACCCGGCCAGAGGCGAGTCAGATTTTAACGACAGATGCCTCGGATATTGCTTGGGAGCTCATCTAAATGGAAAGTGGATACAAGACAAGTGGCCTGCCAGACTACAGCATCTACATATCAACATGAAGGAGATGTTAGCAGTCCAGTTCGCATTACTGGCTTTCAAGGAGTTACTTCTTCCAGGACAGGTGTTGATTCTAACAGACAACACAACTGTCATGTGGTACATCAACAAACAAGGGGGAACACATTCTTATCCTCTCTGCAGGCAAGCAATGATTTTATGGGAGACTGCGCTACGCTTGCACCTAACTCTTCAGGCAAGGTTTCTGCCAGGAGCACAGAACTCCTTAGCAGATGTGTTAAGCAGACAAATCATGGATCCCCACGAGTGGAAACTGGATCTTCATGTATTTCAGAAATTGACAGTGTCATGGGGAACTCCAGACATAGATCTGTTCGCTTCTCCACTAAACCACCAGCTGCCACAGTTTTGCACAAAGGGGTTTCATCACACAGCTTGGAAAGTGGATGCTCTGTCTTTCAGTTGGACAAACCTTCATGTATATGCCTTTCCACCTCTGCCTCTTCTTCCAAAGGTACTGTTAAAGGTCAGACAGGACAGGCCAAGGATGATTTTGATAGCTCCAGATTGGCCTCGGCAACACTGGTACCCACTACTACGGAGTCTGGTAAAGAAGCCTCCATGGCCTTTACCCTTGATTCCACACCTGTTGTCTCAGAGGGACGGTCATCTGCTCAATGTCAAGCTTCACTCTCTGCATCTAACAGCCTGGCATATTCTGTTTTGAAAGACAGCAGGTCTCAGCTTCCTCAACAAGTTTTAAATGTGATTATGGAAGCCAGAAGACCTAGTACAAGGAAAGTGTACGCAGCAAAATGCAAAAGATTTTTGTTTTGGAGTGCAGCAAACAATTTGGAGATTACTGAGCCAAATTTGAGTGTGGCTCTTCAATATCTTACTGAGTTACTGGACAGAGGTTTGTCTTTTTCTTCCATTAAGATTCATGCTGCAGCAATTTCAGCTCACTATGATTGTGACCCACCATTGTTTTCGCATCCTTTGTTCAAGCAATTTCTTAGAGGGGCAAAGAATATAAGACCCCCACGTAAAGCTCCTACTCCTGCTTGGGATCTCAATTTTGTGTTGGAGAAACTTACTCTACAACCTTTTGAGCCTGCGGCTACTGCTGACTTGAAATACTTGTCATGGAAGACTGCTTTTTTGTTGGCCATTACTTCTGCAAGAAGGGTTTCTGAGTTGCAGGCCCTTATGGCAGTGGAGCCTTTTTTGATTTTTCATAAGGATAGGGTATCATTACGTACTAATCCTTCCTTTATGCCTAAGGTGGTTTCTAGTGTGGCTTTAAACCAAACTATTCATTTGCCTACTTTTTATGCAGACCCCCAAAATAAAGGGGAAAAGATTTTGCATACTTTAGATGTACACAGGCAATTGCGTTATTACTTAAGCAGGACTAAGGACTTTAGGCAGTCTCAGCAGTTTGTTTCTTTTGCTTTGAGTTCGCAGGGCAAGCCTGTGTCAAAACAGACTATTTCTAGGTGGATTGGCTTTTGCATTGCATTTTGTTATTCCCATCATGGCAAGGAGATTCCAGCTGGGATTAGGCCTCATTCCACTAGGGCTACTGCCACTTCAACAGCATTTCTACGGGGGGTGGCAACTAAGGATATTTTGGAAGCAGCTACTTGGAGTTCAGTGCATACTTTCTCTAAGCATTATCACCTTCCTATCTACTCTAAGTCTAGGGCTGGTTTTGCCACAGCTGTTTTGCAAGGCATGTTGTCAGCTCCTGCTTCTTTATGATTTGCCAGCCTCCCTTACCTCTGCTTTGGGATTCTACCCAATAGTAAGGACTGCAGCAATGGTAAGCGAAGAACATAGTACAGTTTTGTACCTACCATAAATGTAGATGTTCGAGGTTTCCATTGCTGCAGTCCAATACCCTCCCTCCTTCCCTCTGTGTTTAGGGGTGGTTGTGTAGGTGAGTTTACATGCTTATATTTTTGTATATATTGTTCATGTTTTGGTGCAGGTATTTTGGGCCTTGTCTTTTTAGGGTCTTCTGACATCTGGGGCAAGAAAAGACTGAGGATATGACGCCGGTCATGCGCATTAAGTACCCTGACGTACTGACGTCAGTCTAATGCGCCCTGACCGACGTCACCCTTATACTCTGGTATTCGGGCCGACTGGATGCGGACTATACCCAATAGTAAGGACTGCAGCAATGGAAACCTCGAACATCTACATTTATGGTAGGTACAAAACTGTACTTTTTAGGGTGCATTCGAAGCATATTATTTTAAATGTATGATAAATATATTTTATAACATTTTAAGCATTCATGTATTAGGAATTTAATAGTACATATTTTTTGAATGTAATTTTGGTGCACATATCACTTTAAAAGACTTATTATTGAGTTTTGGTGCCAAAAGTAGTATTTAAACTGTAAAAGATTTGTATTGTGATGTTCTGATGAAGCCCACATTTATGTGGGTGAAAGCGCTCAACAACAAGTATTAAATGGAGATTTTTTAGCCAACTTATTTGCTGGTTTGCATTTGTTGGTGGTTCCAATTGGTGTGGTTTCATCATCTTAGGGGTCTGTGGACTGTCTGGATGTCATCAACCAAGAAATATGGGGGAAGTAAAAGAAAACGAACTAGAGAAGGAGAAGAAAAAAACCTTGGTGGAGGAGAGCTTTACAGCTGTTCTGCGGAAAAAAAGTTTGCAGGTTATTTTAAACTGGTTGTGGATTATAAAGTATAATTTCTATTGTATCAATAATGTTTAGAAGGATAATGAAGTGAAGAAGAAACTATACGTAAAATATTTCCCTTTTTCTGAGTAATATGTGTATAAGCTGTAAATTTAAAAGTTTCCTTTCTACTCTTTAGTAATATCTGTATAACAAATTTCTTGAAGTCAACTGCATGTTACATTACATTCTAAATGCAAGGTGGTCTTATCAGTTTTATCAGCGACTGCTACTAAAGCCAGTGATGTTAAAGTATAATGCACTTTTTTCTCAGTTTTTTTTCTTATCTGCCAGCAGAGCTCTGCAAAAGAAAGTTTACAGACATAGGTAATAGCTCAAGAAATAACTGAACTCTGTACTGTGAGATATTTATGTGAAGAATCACTAACATTAATATGTGACACCCCTGCATTGGCTCAGTAATCAAGGAGCCTCAGTCCTCACCACTAGCACCAGTGAGGGATGTACACATTGGGAGGATGACAAGTACACACACAGTAAAGTACAATTTCCCTTAAGAGCACACAGAGATCACAGTCAGTCTGGGGCCGGTTTCTTTATCTCTCTCCAGATCCCCAATAAGACTCCCCACTGGCACAGCTATAGGGTTAAGATCTCAGCCGAGCAGTCAAGCCAAAACCTCTAGCACCCTCTCTGTCCAGCCAGTGCTTTGTGTCCCTGCCCGAGTAGCTGACACACACACTTTGAGATGTGATTTGTATACAAACACATACACACTCCTGGGAAAGGCTGGCACAGGTTTACTAGCTGTGCCCCCTTCTCCCCAGACTAAAAGGTAGTTATCACTGCCACCAACCAGCTGTTTATCAGCTACTATAAGGCCCTTACAAAGGGTGACCAATTCTACTGTGTAATGTTGCTATTATCCAAATGTAAGTGTGACCAACAGCAAGGCTGTTGGAGTGGCCTATACAGTGTCAACAAATACATGTGCAAGTACTCAAAGAGTGTAAATATCTCTAAATAAACCAGACACATTTAAAAGGTTTACATATATATAATAATAAAAGAACAAGACAATATTCAATAACTCAACACAGTGAGTACAGAGTTCAGAATCACAGGAAATATTTTAAAACAACGTTGCAGGACAGTCTCAAATAAATACAGAAAACATCTAAAATAATCTTTACTATATTCCTAACTATCCCTAAAAGAAACTATGCCCTAAATAACTTGCTTACAGAGCAAGGCAAATGTAGCTGATGAAGAGGATGTTATCAGTTCCAAAGACAAATACAAACTGCCCAGACTTTCTCTGAGAGAGAGTTCTTAAAATAATATAAAAACATTACTGCTGGGTCAGCTGGATGATATCATTCTTTGTCATCTGCCTTCAGTTCCCAGGCTAACAGAAACGTAAAACTTAGCACCTCGGTGTCAATTGTACTTATCTCTCAGAAATTTGCCTAGCATTGGAAGTAGTAGAACCGTTAAATACTTTTACATCTGAAGCCTGCAATTATTTCTGTTTCCAGCCAATAGAAATAACTTTTAGCTGTAGACGTCCTGTCTTCTTGCTGAGATAAACAATCATAAAACTCTTCACTTTTTTTCTCAGAGTTTGCAGTTTAACTCTGTATGTTCCAACTTCTACTATGAAAACACACATTTGCACAGGCATATAGTTTATACACATTGCTTCTCTTTTCCAGCAGGGTACACTGTGGTTACATTCTTGAAGCTCAGTACATAACATACAGCTCAACACACACTTCTGCACCAGTAGTTTAATATCCGCATAACATATAGTCCTCTTACATTTGTAAGACAAGCATATGAATCATATTAATATTCACAAATGACATAGCATTATTTACAAAATTCCAGGGCAGCCTCACAATCCCCCCCCCCCCGAAAACCCAAGCTAGTTTTTCAAGTGACTGTTGAGAAATGTTGCTTGAGATGGTTGAGCCTGTCTGGGAATACCTTACCCCATTCCCTGTCTTGAGACCCCATCTGCATTGGTATTGCTAACCCATTGCAGTGCTATACTGTCATATCATATGCTTGCAACCCTAGGCTCCACCTTAGTAACTTGGAATTTTGCTGATTGGCTCAATGTAGCCATGTTAAGGGATTGTGGTCTGTAATTACAGTGAATTTCCTTCCATACAGATAAGGCTGAAGTTTCTGCAGTGCTCACACTATGGCTAGGCATTCCTTTTCTACAGCTGCATAGCATTCCTCCCTGTGGTGGAGCCTACGACTGAGATAAAACACTGGGTGCTCTTCCCCCTCTAAAAAAACCTGGCTAAGTACAACCCCCACCCCATGGTTTGAAGCATCCACCTGCACAACAAATTCTTTGCTGTAATCTGGACTGGCTAACACAGGGGGTCCTCCCAAAGCTCCTTTAAGCTTCTGGAATGCCTGCTCACATGCTGGGGTCCACACTTCCTCCTCTGGCTTGTTTTTCCTTGTCAGGTCTGTGAGGGGAGCAGCTATGGTACTGTAACTGGGGACAAACTTTCCGTAGTACCCTGCTGTCTCTAGAAATGCCCTCACTTGCTTTTTAGTAACAGGGAACAGGGGCAGGCCATGCCTGAATGGCTTCCACATTGCTAGGGTCTGGCCTAATCTTACCACTCCCCACTCTATGTCCCAGGTAGGAGACCTCTGCCATACCCACCTGACATTTGCTGGGCTTAATGGTCAACCCTGCCCTCTCTAGTCCCTGACATGCTGAAGGTGCTGCTCTTACCAGGAATGGCTGTAGATGGCAATGTCATCTAGGTAAGCAAGGGCAAAACTCTCCTGCTAGAATATGATCTACCAGACTCAAGAAAGTCGCTGGGGCATTTTTCATAACAAAGGGCATCTTTGTGAACTCGTACAAGCCAAAAGGAGTCACAAAGGCTGACATGTCTCTAGCACTAGGAGTCAAGGACACCTGCCAGTAACCCATGGTAAGATCAGTGGTGGCAAGATGCTTGGCCCCACCCAGCTGCTCTAGGGCTTCATCTGTCCTAAGCATCTGACTATGTAGGACTATTTAATTTCCCGTAGTCCACACAGAAACTGGTGCTGCCATCCTTCTTTGCTACCAGCACCACTGGGGAGGCCCAAGGACTGCTGGACTTTTGAATTACCCCTAGTTCCAACATTTCCTGTATCTCCTCCCTCCCTCGGAGTCTGTTTGACTCTGTCAGGCACCCTGTAAGGGGCCTGCTTAATAGGCCTTTTAGGTCCTGTGTCCACATGGTGCTGCACCAGGTGGGTGCACCCTGGTTTCCCAGTGAACATGTCCCCAAACTCTTGTAACATTGCTCGGAGTTCTCAAACCTGGATAGGGGATAACTGCTGGGGCATTGCTACCCTTTCCACTGAGGTGTCAGTCCAAGCCTCACTGAGGAGATCAGTCAGTAGATCCGCCTCACACTCCTCCTGCAGTCCACTGAAAATACTCAGCAGAAGGGCCTTCCTGTCATGGTAAGTTTTCATCATGTTAACATGCTAGAATTTGTGCCTCTGCCTCCTGGCTAGCAGTTCTACTGTGTAGTTAACATCACTGACCTTCCTTACCACCTTGTAGGGTCCTTCCCAAGCTGTCTGCAGCTTGTTGTGTCTGACAGGAAAGAGAACCATTACCTGCTGCCCTACAGCATACTTTCTAGCTCGAGTATACCTGTCATACCAGAACTTTTTCTGCTGTTGGGCTTCTGCCAGGTTCTCCTGGGCCAAGCCCATGAGTTCCCTGAGCCTTGTCCTGAGGCTTAGAACATATGCCACAACAGACTGCTTCTGGGATTCACACTCACCCTCCCACTCATCTCAAATTAAATCTGGAGGTCCCCTCACGCTATGCCCATACAACAACTCAAAGGTGAGAACCTGTGGATTCCTGGGAACCTCTCTGTAAGCAAATAGATGGGGCAAATATTTGTCCCAGTCCCACTTAAACTGGTCTGCAAATGCCTGTAGCATCGTCTTGACTGTAGTTTAACCTGTCAACAAGACCATTAATCTGGGGATGGTAGGTGGTGGTCTTTAGGTGCTTCACCCCACAGTACTTCCACTAAGTGGCTAAGTGTAATGTAAGCGATTCATATTATATAGGGAAGACAAATTGTATGTTTAAGGACAGGATTCTGCAGCATCAGAGTGATATACGAAATAATAAACTAACAAATCCATTAGCGAAACATGTATCTGAAGTTGGTATGAATCACAGTTTTAAGTTCTTGGTACTACAGAAATTAAATGAAAGTTTAAGGGAAGGGGATTTGAGTAATGAGACTGAACTTGCTGAGTTAAAATGGATTATTAACTTTAAAGCATATGTGCTGTACCTGGTGCATATGTACCTGGTTTGAATAGTGCTGTTGCTTTAAAGCCTCTCCTAAAGAAGATAGGCTTAGTTCACTGATAAGTGTTAACACCCAACAATTTTAATTGTTTTTAATTAACTGGAAGCTTTTTGTATTTAAAGGCCTGTTTTCTCATACTGTTTGTTAAGGTCTGAAGAAGTGAGCAATCGTGAAAGCGCTTACCTGTTTTTTTATTTGTTTTTATTTGTTCTTATCTGTTTTTTGGAATTAAAGTGTTCTTACTCTCAGCACTGGGCATCTTTTCGTTTGTTGAACTTTGTTTTTGGATATCCTAGATTCCACTACGTTCTCTTGCTGCAGGATTATAATGATGTGTATTTGTATTCTGCCTAAAACTACTGTTAAGGATCTTAACAGAATTATGAGAGATATAATTAGCTTCCAGCAGGGAATATTATTTATGACTGGGGAATAGAACCTGAGATGCAGTAGTGAAGGTATATGAAGGGGGCCTAGCAGAGAAAATGTAACAAAAAAGGTAGATTTCTAGAAAAATGTATAAAAATATTTGGAATGGAAGATGTAAAATTACTAGCAAGAATCCAGACAGATTTTTCATATTATTCTCTGGAGTACAATAACTGGAATAAGTTGGCCAGAAAGTATATTTCACTAGAGTGTGAGTATTTAATTGGCAGTTCTAAAATTCATCTAATGACTATTTCAGACCATACATCGATCAAGACTAAGATAAAGATGCAGAGTGGACTTTCCAAGATGGCTGCATACTAATCAACAACTTAATTCCATATCTCTGTGTGGAAAAAATATGAAAGAATAGCCCTTTGAGCTATGTGATCTAAGCTAACACCAAGCAGTAGTAGTAAGAAATATTTGTAAATTAAACGCCAAACAGTAGCAAAAAATTCTTGTTACAGTCAAAATTTCTTCAATTTTGTGATTAGAAACAGCTTCACGTTCTTTGTACCAAAACAAGAAAACTTCTTGTTGAGATTAAAAATAGCTTTGCTTCTTAGTAGCAAAACAACAAATCTTTATTGGGTGAAACTTATATAAATCGGCAGGTAAGCGCTGCGCTTATGTAAAGAATCTAGAAATAAATCTTGTGTTTGTACATATTTCAAAAACAAAAAAAAATGAACATTCTGTTTAATTCTATAGAAACATAAACATATAATTGTGATTGGATAAAACTTAAATATCTCTTAGAATGTATATTACAATATA
This sequence comes from Protopterus annectens, assembly GCF_019279795.1. Taxonomy (NCBI): domain Eukaryota; kingdom Metazoa; phylum Chordata; order Ceratodontiformes; family Protopteridae; genus Protopterus; species Protopterus annectens. Next base: position 840,386,254 of record NC_056743.1, read on the forward strand.
TGTGGTTTTAATATTGCAAAGGTTATCTTGCTTCCAGCTTCTGTGTGATTGAATGGAGTGTTTACATCCAGGAAATTCGGTAGTAAATCTTGAATGAGAGAACTTTGAAAACTTTTTTTTTTTTTCTAGTTGTTTTGACCTGAGTAGTTGGACCGTGTCCACTATCTGATGGTTTAAGTTAATTAAACTTCAGGGTGCTCACAGTGCTTCATTTCCAAATCTGTCAGTGTGAAACACAAACTGAGAAACAAGGACTGGTGAAATTGTAAACTTGGGTAAAATTCACTGGGTGGCTCGTAAGTACACTGAATGCCAGCAGAGAAGAAGACATTTGGGGAACCTGGAAAGGAAATAAACCAGAAAAAGTAGAGAAAACACTGGCTGTATGGAATCATGCAGCTCAGAAAAAAGCAGTTCAAGCTTCAGCTTTGCTTCAAGAAATGGCTTTGAGTAATTTAGAGGAAAAAATAAATCATGTGTATTCAGGTGTGATTAAAACAAGTGACACATTGAAAAAAATTATCAATGGAAATAACAAAAGGCTGGAAAAATATAAGGAGCTTTAACTAACAATTTAGATGAACTGATATAACTGCAAAATATCAGAGGTTTAAATAAAGAAAAGACTGGCTGGCTGACTATGAGGTTTCTCAAGAAGAGCAGTTCCAAAAATATTAGCATTATTAAACAGGACACACAAAGAAGACCTGAGCTTTTCTGCTGTACCAGAGATGATGCCATGCTCAAACACAAAGTTAATCCACACATCATTTGCTGAGTAACTAACTGACTTCCTGGCAGATTGCAGAGAGTAAGGATAGGAAATTTCACATCTAGCTGGCTTGAAATGAGCAAAGGGGTCCCTCGGGACTCAGTTCTAGGTAAAGTATTGTTCAGCCTGGTATTTTTATTTATTCCAAAGATATCCAAAGTTTGGATGGCCAGCAAATACAGACAGTATTAAACAAGGTTGTATTATTACACCGACAGAGGATATTGACCACTTCCAACACTTAAATGAGTTTAGTGGCTGCCTGGTTAGACTTAACCAGACTAAAAGTTAATAAGAATAAACGCGCTACTTTGCATTTTGGGAAATCAGTAGTTGAATATCAAATGCACTTAGGTCTCCACGAGTTCATAGGTTCGTAGGTGTTTACTAGGCTAACGACCACAAGGGTATTTTTAAGCCTAGCTATGCATCCCAAATCTCTGATGAGTTCTGATACCCTTGATAAGTGTAAGCATGGGCCTGGGAGATGAACCATTTACAGGTTACCAGTCTACATCAGAGATGTAGGTGCCAAACCCGGGACGAATTTCTGGTTTGCCATCCAATTGTCCAAGTTGGACTTGAACTGGATTAGGGAGGAACTGTGCTTCACATGGATGGGGAGCCTGTTCCATAGACGGCGTAGTCTTTGGGATACATACCTATCTGTCCAGCAGGTCCTATTTATATCACAGGCAAGGTTTAAGTCTTTAGAACGGGTAATTCTGGTGCTGTTTCTTTTGTGGATATGCAGGAGGTCCATCAGAGTGGGGTCTGACAATGCCCTGTATGCCAGGCATAGATCTTCCTTCAAAAGCCTGTAGGAGTCAGAATACAGGGATAGGGCCTTGAGGCGGTCTGCATAGGACATATTACTTATGTTCTGTATTCATTTAGTGAAGAACCTCTGTGGACGTTCCAGTTGTTTGATATGCCTGGTTAGGTACGTACCTAAGTTACAGAAGTTGACAGAATATAAGGATTTAGGCATTATTGTATGTAGTAATTTTAAGTATAGGACTAATGCCTTAAATGTTAAAGCTAAGGGATTAAAAGTTATTGGCTTAATTTTTAAGAACTTTGCAAGAAGAAATAATGACTGTCTTTTTAGGTTGTTGATAATGCATGTTTGACCCATCACCGAGTACAGCATGATGTTTTGCTCATGCAAGAAAGGTGATGATCAGGTTTTTGAAGGTATTCAACTAAAATTTACAAGGAGTTGCATTACGTGCAGAGATAAATCATATCCACCGAGACTGGAAAGTCTAGTTCTCTCTTTTGAGTTTGAGTCAGTTGAGCTCTGGAGTGAAGAATATCAATCTCTACTAAATATTGAATTGTTGAATACAAACATATTATTCAGCGGTGCATATTTTGCTTACAGAATTGAGAAGACAAGGACAGTCTTAAGAACAAACTATTTAATGCAGTCATTGGTTTGACTTTGGAACAGAGTTCCTTTACGTATTCGACAGTCTTCTTCTTTGCAGATATTTAAAAAAAATAGAAGTTATGTTCTTACCATAACATTCCATGTTAGTTGTCTTCTTCTCGCCTTCTTTCTTGCTGGATGGGTCGGCTCCGACTCGGCCACTCTAAAAGCTCGAGAGTTGGTTCCACCGGCTCGAGGCTCCCCTTATATCCCACAATGCTAGGCGGTATTACCTCAGATCTCGTTTGTAAGCTTATGCCCAGCTAAAATAACTCCAGAACCACTGGAAAAGGGAAAAACCCACCTCTATAAAAGGAAGGGAAGAAGGTGACCTGAAAACCTGAAGAAGGAATATATGCACAGAATAGCATATACCTATCTACAATAGAGGTGGTAGAAAGAGAGGTCACAATCAAACTCCTCTAGGTCTGTCCAGGCTAGGGGGAAGGAGGGTGGGACGCAAGAAAGAAGGCGAGAAGAAGACAACTAACATGGAATGTTATGGTAAGAACATAACTTCTATATGTTAAGTTGTCAATCTTGCCTTCATTCTTGCTGGATGGGACCGCGTCCCTAGCACCTTGTCCCGGGTGGCCTATCGGAACAGACTCTTGAGAACAGTGGAACCAAAGTTAGCTCTATGTCTAGAAGCTAAATCCAACTTATAATGAGAAATGAAAGTGTGAGGAGTAGCCCAAGTAGCCGCTGCACAAATGGTGTCAATAGGCAGCCTGTCTTGGAAGGCTATAGAAGTAGCCAAAGCTCTGGTAGAGTGAGCCTTAGGTTTGTTAGGCAGCTTTTGGTGTCTAATTTCATAAGCAAAGGAAATCAGAGATGTTAGCCATCTGGAGAGTGATACCTTTGAAACTGAAAGTCCCTTTCTGCCTTCTGCATAAGAGACAAACAACTGGTCAGTTTTCCTCATCTGTTTGGTTCTATCCAAATAATACCTTAACTGACGATGAACATCTAGCCAATGCAATTTTTGTTCAGACCTGTTAGAAAAGTTAGGAAAAAATACTGGGAGGTCAATGCTTTGATTTAGGTTAGACGCAGAGGCTACTTTAGGTAAAAAGGATGGATTGGTTCGTAAGGACACTCTGTCTTTATGAAACAATAGATACGGTGGTCGACTGCTGAGTGCATGAAGTTCTGAGACCCTTCTAGCTGAAGTAATGGCTACCAGAAAGAGAGTCTTCCAGGATAGCAATTTCAATGAACAGGAAGCTGCAGGTTCGAACGGGGGAAGAATCAAAGATGTGAGAACTAAATTAAGGTCCCAAGAAGGAGGAGGATTTCTTATAGGAGGTCTGAGAAGAAAAACTCCCTTCAAAAAAGCTTTGCAAAGATTGTGAGACATGATGGCAGAATCTGAGATGCCCACATGAAAGTTAGAAATAGCTGCCAATTGAACTTTAAGAGTAGAAGGAGATGAACCTGCATGGAAGAGTTCAGCTAGAAAATCAAGGACTATTTGGATGGAAGCAGTGAAAGGATCTATGTCCCTTCCTTGAGCCCAATAGGCAAAACGTTTCCACTTACTAAGATAAATCTTCCGAGTGGAAGATTTATGGGACGCTATCAAAATATCTCGAACAGAGTGAGATATTTGAGGAAGCCTGGCTAAAGTTGGAATTGGAGGAACCAAGCAGCGAGGTTCAGAGAGGGGAGGGAGCGATGTAACTGACCCGATTGATGGATCAAAAGATCTGGAACTAGGTCCAGATGCAAAGGTTGCTCCAACAGAAATTGATGTAGAAAGGGGAACCAAACCTGTCGAGGCCAGTAAGGAGCAATGAGGATCAATGAGGCCTTCTGAGCGATAGCTTTCTGTATCACTTGAGAGATTAGTGGGAAGGGAGGAAATGCATACAGAAGTCCCCTGGGCCAAACCTGGACTAGAGCGTCTCTGCTGGGCTGGCCTGGTAACAGGAATAGGGTGAAATAATCTCTGCACTTGCTGTTTTGGGGAGTAGCAAAAAGGTCGCAGCAAGGCTGACCCCACTTGAGAAAAATTTTCTCCAGAATAGAATCTTTCAGAGACCACTCGTGAGGCATGAGTATAGCTCTGCTCAATTTGTCCGCGATTAGATTGGACTTCCCGGGGATATGCATTAAACCGCTGAGAAGAAATTGCCCATTGCCACAGTCTGAGTGCTTCTCGACATAGGGGATAGGACCTGGTTCCGCCTTGTTTGTTGATATACCACACTACAGACATATTGTTCGTCTGGATTGCTATCGTTCCCAAGGGAAGAGAGTCTTGAAGGGCTTGCAACGCTAAAAGCACTGCTCTCATCTCTAGAACATTTATATGCAAGTGGCATTCGTCTGGTTGCCATATGCCCTGGACTGTTCTGCCCTGATAATGCCCCCCCCACCTGATCAGGGAGGCGTCCGTTGTCAGAGTAGCAGCCGGAGGGGGAGGAACAAAGGATCTTCCCAGGAAGAGCTGAGGGGAAGAAATCCGCCAAAGAAGATGATTCTTGCATGCTTGCGTAATCATAATGGTGTGGGACATCGGAAGTTGCTGGTACGACCATTGTGTGAAGAGCATCCATTGAAGGATTCTCATGTGGAATCTGGCTAAAAGAAGTAGAGGGATAGCAGCCGCCATAATCCCCAGTACTTTCAGAACTAATCTTACTTTGACTCTGTTGCTGTGGAAAAGAAGAGAGACCAGTTTGCGTATGTCTGCTATTCTTTGGTCTGTTAGTCTCGCAGACATGTTGACTGTGTCTAGATTTGCCTATGAAGGTAATAGCACGACAAGGTGACAAAACAGACTTTTCGCAATTTATTGAGATGCCTAACTTTTGACAAATGCGAAAGGTGTAGTCTCTGGCCATTAACAGAAGATGCTTGGTAGGAGCTGTGAGGAGCCAGTCGTCCAAATATGGAAACACCTGGAATCCTTGACGTCTCAGGTGAGAAGCTACCACTGCCATGCATTTGGTAAACACCCGGGGCAGTGGTGAGACCAAAGGGCAGGGCTCTGAATTGAAAGTGACTGGTTCCCAGCCGGAAGCGGAGAAATCTCCTGAGCGTCTGTTCATTTTATATGATAGTACGCATCCTGGAGGTCTATAGAGCACATCCAGTTTTCCTTGCCCAAAAGGGGTAGGATGGATTGTAGCGTGACCATCCGAAATCTTGTTTTCTTGACCGACTTGTTCAAGATACTGAGATCCAAAATGGGTCTCCAGTCCCCTGTTTTCTTTGGAACCAAAAAGAATTTGGAGTAGATTCCAGATCCTTGCTGGTCTGCTGGCACTGGCTGAATGGCTCTTTTTGCAAGCAACTTTGAAATTTCCAACGCTGCTTGATCCCTTTGAGCAGGTGGAACATCTGGAAGGGATTTTTTTGATTGATTTGGAGTAAGAAAGAACGGAATGGAATAGCCTTCGGAAATGATGGACTGTACCCACTTGTCTTGAGTTAGGGACCGCCAGGCTTCTGGGTACAGGGACAATCTTCCCCCGACTGCCTCCGAAGGTGGACAGTCGGGCAACACCTCAGGGATGCTGAAAGGGCTTATCGATTGCCCTGGTTCTGCGGACCCCCCCTGCCTCTAGGGCGACGTCTACCATTATTGTTCCCCCCTCTGCCTCTGGCAGGGAACCGACTCTGTGCGTCAGGCAAAGTCCCTTGAGATTGTTTGCGGAACCACATTTTTCCACGTTTCTGGCCTTTGGGGTAAGGCCTAGAAGGAGTAGAAAAACGGACTCCGACGGCAGAAAGAGTTTTGCCATCCGTCTCACACCTCGTCAAGGTTTCTTTCACTTGAGGACCAAAGAGAGATGATCCATCAAACGGGGAATTAGTGAAAGACGTTTTAAAGGGGTCCGCAAAGTTGCATAGCCGCATCCAGGCATGCCGGCGTAAGGCCACACCTGTCCCTGCGGCTCTGCTCGCTCCATCAGCCACATATGAAAGGAGGCGCATGGAGGAGGTAGCTATAGAATTTAGGTTAGCCAGCTGAGTGTTCATCTTGTCCTGAAAACCCGCAGCTGTAGGATCCTTCAACATGTCACTCGCTTCCTTGATCAAATCTCTTTGAAGATGAGTGAAATGGCATAGGTAGTTCAGCGAACGCATAGCAAAGGTCGCTGACGAAAACATCTGCTTCCCGTACCTGTCCATAGACCTAGATTCCTTGTTAGGAGGATGGACAGGCACCGAAGGATCAGCTAGTTCCTTCTTAGTGGCAGCAGCTACCACCATAGCATCCACAGAAACTCCCTTGGTCAGAAATTGTTTATCTGCTGGTGCTGTGATAAACTTTGAAGGTCTCCTGGGGGTGGGGTCCACTGAGTCAGGAGCCGTCCAAGCCTTTTTTGCTGCCACCTGCATGAGGGGGTCAAAGGGGGGGGACACTCAGGAGGTGGAAGGGCGAGAGCCAAACGCCTCAAGATACACAGATTCATCCTCCGAAGGGTTAAGGGCTGGCCAATTTCCCCTCTGTTTCAGGATTTCTAGAATGTCTGCAAATGAGACATCTTCAGAAGGGGAATGGGGGGAACCCTCGGAATCCTCTAAATCTGTGTCAGAGGTGACAGACTCAGGTGAGTCTATGTGTTTCCTCTTACACTTTCTCTTCCTAGGGGGCTCCCCTGCCAATTCAGGAGAGGCCTCGGAAGAGGATGAGATCCCCACAGGGGATTCCTGAGGAGCTGGCTCTCTGCGGTCTGGGATGAGGGAGTGAGTAGACATAACCTGAGGCACCGAAGAGGGAGGGGCGGACGGAGCCGACTGTGGAGTTGAACCAGGTTCCAACACACTCCGCATGACCTCGAACGCACCCCTGTCAGGCAGAGCCAGAGATCCCCGCTCCGAAAAGCTGAGAACCCCCCTCGGCACCGACAGTGATGGCTCCGAGGCCGATGTCGGAGCCGAACTCACCAGCGCCAAGGCACCGAGAGGGAGAGCGGGGTCGGACAAGTGCCCGATGCCACTCACCCCCTCGGAGCCGACGAGGGAAGTCCGGTGCCGAGATTCTTCCAAGGAAGAAATCGGAGCCGACGACGGAGCCGAAGACATTTGTATCGGCTCCGACGCTACCACAGTCTCGGTTCCGAAACGCCCCGGCTCCGAGCTCAAAGGAGTCGGAGGAGGAACATTTTGAGGGACAGGGTCAAGCATCGACTGATGAGTCGGGCTCTGAAGCATTTGGGCCAGTGCCTCGGATTTAAGAAGTCGACTCACTACCCTCTGAAGGTCATGATCCGAAAGCCTCGATGACCTAGAGGAGTGAGATCTATGGCTCCGTTCAGACAGCAAGGGAGATGCTGGAGCCGAATGAACGGAGCCAAGGGACGGTGACCTAGACCTCTTTCTAGATGTCGGCTCCGATGGTCTGATCGGAGCCGACGCAGGAATTTCCAATGCCTCGGCTCCAGCCGGAGCCGAGGAAACCACAGAAGCTGCAGTCTGAGACTCATCGGTTCCAGCCGGAGCCGATGTAGCAGGAGGTTTCGAAGCCTTAGGCCTCGACTCAGAAGCTGGAGTCGAGGACCTAGAAGCCTTAGAGGGTTTGCCCGAAGTAACAGTAAGGGAACTTTCAGGCTTAAGCAAACCTCTTAAAATAAGTTTATTTTTTCTTTCCTGCAGGACTCTAGGGCTGAAGCCATGGCATACAGCACAAGAGTCCTGCAGGTGTAAAGGTCCCAGGCAGTACACACAAGAAGTGTGACCGTCTGTCAGAGACATTTTCTGACAGCACGAGTCACACTTCTTGAAGCCTGAGACCTTTGAGTCCTTAGACATTGTCAAGAAAAGTGTAACCACACACACACTGAAACACACCGATTACACTTTACTCTACACAAGTTTTTAGATCCCTAAAAAACACATACACATACACTCCACTAAGGGAATGGAAGGGCCCGAAGGCCTGAGGGAAGAACTTATAAGTTCTTAGTGGAAAAGGGGAATAAACAGAAGGGAAAAGGGTCTAAATCCACTAAGTTAAGGAATATAACTATAATAGGTTAAATTAAAGGGGTTTAAATAGACTATAGATTACTCTATAAATACTGACCTGAAGCCGGTAGAAACCAAACACCTCGATCGCTGTAGCGGCAAACGAGATCTGAGGTAATACCGCCTAGCATTATAGGATATAAGGGGAGCCTCGAGCCGGTGGAACCAACTCTCGAGCTTTTAGAGTGGCCAAGTCGGAGCCGAGGTCGGCTCCGAACCCATCCAGCAAGAATGAAGGCGAGATTGACAACTTAACATCAACTTGTTACCTGTTTGGATCCCATTCTATATGCATTCATCCATGCTATAAAGTGCATGTTATATTGTAAAGCAGTCTTTTAGAATGTCCAGTCAGGGGTTATTTTAAATGTGCAGTGAGTTTTTTTCAGTGACTGTGTGTTAGAGATAAAGTAAACCAGTACCTTTTTAGCTGTAAGAACTATAAGCTTTACAGTATATCGAGAAGAAAGGCTGACTAGAGGTTAATACAATACTGTGGTATTGGGCTGCTGAGGTGGGGGTGGGGTGTAAAAGTGTACTGATTCTATATATGTAAAATTAAGATGATGATTTTCGCTTGATTTTAAAGAGATGAATGTTTGGATTAATGTCCTTGGCTTAAGCTATAAACATAGCACTGTCTAACATTTAACATTCACCATAAACACCACACAGATGATCCCTATAAAAACAACCTAAACCATAATAGCACATTAGTACAGGTCGTGATAACATGGAGTTTCAATTTCGTAATGTCTCTGTGGCCAGCTTGGTAGGCATTGGCATCCTGAGACAGTGTAGCAATTGTCTCATGTACTCACACAACCTTTTAATCCTTGAAGAATGTAACACAGTATGCAAGAGATGTACATGCATAATTTCCTGGGAGGCAAAAATCTCACTTACGATAACACCTTAAGGTTGCATTAAGCTTGTAAGGTTGTCAAGAACACGCACACTACATTCTTCACACATACCAGTCACCACATACATAGACCTTCTTATCCTGTGGAACTTAAAAAGAAACCTTTTCAAAACTTAAGGATTTCCTAATATGTGAAACTGCAACACCAACATTCAGCAGTCACTAAAGCAGACACCACACATAAGCGTGCACCCAGTGATCCCCCAACAACAAAGTCCTTAAGGCAAGCAAACAGTTCACCTAGTACTCTTGTCATAGGGGGTTCTGTTGTATGACACACAGTTACTCATGAGGTTGGAAAAGGAGAAGATAATGGTTAGTTGCCTCTGTGGAGCTAGGTTCCACAGTATCACACACACAGTTAAGTTACTGCCCCACAGGTACCAATACTGTTTGTCATAGTCCAGGTAGATGTAAATGGCCTGAGGCATGCCTCACTGGACTATATGAAAGTAGGCATTATGGATGTCTTTGAATATGTGTCACAGACCGGTACGTACCTTGCATTACACAGCATTCTACGTTCACCAGAGATGCTGCCACAGTATGAATGGAAAATGATTGATGTTAATAATTGGCTTTGTTTCTGGTGTCACTGCAGGGGACTCCAGTATCTATCAGCATGGGAGGACATGGTTAACAGACCATTTTGCTTTGCCAAGGATGGTCTGCACCTGTACCCCGGCTTTTGGATATTGGCTAAAACTATGTCCACCCTTAGAGCCTTTTTTAGGCAATGTCATCATGACAAAGCTACCAACATAGGGGGAAAAAAACAAGCTCAGTGCAACCTTAAGGTGTTATTGCTCATAGCTAGGAGCCTAAACAAGAAACTTCACACCCTACAAAACTCTCCTAAGTCTGGAGAATGTAGACATTTGTGCTGTTATGGAGACTTGGTTTAAAGCCACAGAAAGTACTCCGACAGTGGAAGGCTATAGTGCCTTCCACACATTTACACCAACAGCAGCACAGACGAGGGGGGCTAAAGGTGGGGTGGCTCAATCTACATTAGCAGGAAATGCAACACTAGGTTCTTTGAACAGGATGATGCCCTGGAGTTTATCCATATCCAAATCTCCACAGACAAGGTTCTTTACCATGCCCTAGCCAGCTACAAGTCACCCTGTATGACTCATGGAGCTCACAGCTGTTACTTATACCACTAGATGTGCTCACCATCCAACCAAGTACCCTGTTCATGGAAGACTTTAACTACCTCTCTGTACAGTGGGAAAGATACACTGTCTGTAACTCGCAGGCACAGTGTTTCCTGGACTTTATCAGTACAGCCACTCTGTACCAGATAGTGCGCTCTCCAACCAAAGTATCAAACATACTGGACCTAGCACTTACCAGCATGGGAGAGTATTGCACCTCTCAACACCCCCCCATGTCACGTTCCCACTGGTGAAGTTGGACCACAGAGTTGTCTCCCTCAGAATAAAAATCAACCCAGAAAACCCAACTGCCCCGATAACATTTAGGAACTATTCTAAAGCAAACTACATCTGATTAAGAGACAGTTTGTCAAAATTCAGTGGCTCCCCAAACCTCAAGAACACAGCAACCTATGCAGAATTATTTACAGAAACCCAGGACAAACATGTAAATGGCTGCATCAAGGCTGCCGTACCTGCTAGAAGTAAGAACAGATCTAACATCAAAAATAAACCACACTGGCGGAATCCTTACTTTAACAGGGTATAAAACGAAAGAAAAAAGTCATGGTCAGAATCAGAAAGAGCAACTCTAACAGAGACAAGAGTTCTCTGATTCAACTAAACAAGAAACTAAGCAGTCTAATAAAGTCCAGCAAGGCCAATTATTAGGTCAGGGTAGCCTCCTAGGCTAAGGACAGTCACAAGGCCTTCTTCAGCTGTGTCAGGAACCTTAAAGGGAATACTCAGCAATGTGCAGAGTTGTTGGTAAATTACATGACCTTCACTGACCAGGGTGACATAGAACATCTACTGCCTAATAGATTTAGCCCTAACTTCACTCCATTCATTTACCCCTGTGATATCCCTTCTAGCATGTCCCCCTAATTGTTAACATGGAGCAGGTCCTGGAAGTGTTCAGTAAGGCTAAAAGCACTGCTGCAGTGACCACAGACAATATACCTAGTTGTGTTCTAAATGGGTTCCCTTCAGAAGCCCGAAATACTGAAATGTCGAATTTCAGTATTTCGAGCCCAAGAAGCCGAATCCACATAATAGCGAAAGTTTAGAAGTGCAAAATTCAAAACCTCGAATACCGGAGGTTTTGAATTTCGTTCTTCTAAAGATGTCCTTCAAGGATGCATCTGCAGTCATAACAAATGGGTTGTCCTGTCGTCAGGCAGCCCTTCGGTCGGCCGGATTCCAAAGTCTGGGTCCAGCTTCGGCTGATGTCGCACTTCACCCGACGTCATCTCTGCTGGTCTTCGGGTATAAAGGCATCAGCCGACGCCATTTTCCTCAGTCTTTCTTGCCGCGCGGCGCCCGAAGCAGAAGCTGTTCGCAAGTGCCGGTCGGTCAGATCCAGAGATTACTACTACCGAATACTACTTCGAAGACTTCTAAAAGCTAAGTACCCCGTTGGGGACTCTTTCTTGCCTCAGCCGATGTCAGAAAAAGTCAATAACTGTTTAACTTGTGGGAAACAAATACCTCATAAAGATTTCCACTCTTACTGCCTGCCTTGCTTAGGCCCAGACCACGACGTAGCAGCTTGTTCGGCCTGTGCTTCCTTCAACCGACGAACGCTTAGGCATCGGTCGGAGTTTGCTGAACAGTTTTTCGGCTCAGATTTTGCGTACATTATGCCGTCGGATCCTCCGACTACCCAAATTGTTATAAACGCAAAGAAAAGACCGACACTCGCGGTCCGCGGTTTCGGCCGAAACCACGGTTAAGCAAGCGCGAGTGTCTCGGTTTCGGCCGAAACCGAAAACCGATCAATCTTCAGCGAATCCATGACTACTATTGAGGCTCCTGCTACCTTAGTTGAATCGGCCTCAGAAGTTTTGCCTACTACTGTGGTTCCTAGTGATTTATCAGACACCATTCCTTTGGATGTCTCTACCCCAGCACGTGGTGCTGCTAGGCCTCCTGCAGCCATGTCTATTAAGGCCTTTGCCAGGGCTAAAGCAGCCAAAACTGTTAAATCAGTGCCTGTTAAGCCCCCCCTCACACAGGCCCACTTCTAGTTCACAAATGCTTACTCTGGCAGAGGATTTAATATCCTTAATCTGGGGATCCCAAACTGACCAAGACCGGGTCTCTCAGCGCCAAGGAAAGAGACCTAGAGGAGAGCCCGCCGAGCCAGTGTCCTCTGATGATTCTTCGGATGACTCAGACATTACAGATCAGCCAGAGGCTCCTTTTTCTACTTATGAAGATTCCGATGCTGAAGAATCCATTCCATCTGCCTCTCCACCAGAGGAATTTTCCTTTGGGGAAACCTTACATGCCATGAGAGAACAATTCCAATGGCAGGGACAAGATTTCTCAGATTCAAGAAAAGGCTTAGGACATTTCTGCACTTACCACAACATAGGCCCTTAGCTATACCTCCAGTACTGCCTGTTGTGGATGATGCATTTAATGATGTTTGCACTGCTCCTGATACTTTACCTCCAGCCCCTGCCAAACCAGATAGATTTTACAGGGTGCCAGACACTCATCACCACCTATACAAGGCCCCACTTGCAGATCCTGAGACTATATCCCAGGGGCCTAAGGCAGTAGCCTCGACCTCAGCAAAAAAACCCTATTCCTTCTGAAAGGGAATCCAGGTCCTTAGAGATGGGGGAAAAAAGTTTACACCTCTGTTACTCTCTCAGCTAGAGCTTTAAACTGTCAGTTTCATATGATCCAATACCAAGAGTTTATGCTTGATCAGTTAACTAAGAAGCTGTCCACTGATGATTCCTTAGATAAGAAATATGTTTTAGAAATGGTGAATAACATTCAGCAGGTTAGTAACCATTCTTTAAAATGTGGCTATGATGCACTGGAGGCTTCATTTAGATCAGCCATGACTGGCACAGTGATAAGAAGGCATGCATGGTTGAAAGAACAGGTCTTGCCGGATCATGTTAAAGCAAAGCTGTTAGATGCTCCTATGGATAAAGCCAGTCTATTTGGTACACCTGCTCAGCAAGTAATGAAGAAAATGGAAGAGAAGGCAAAATCTGTACAAACAGTTAAGGATTTCTTACAGGTTCAGTCCCCAAGGTTTAGCAGGAACTGGCCTGCCAAAAATTGGTCCTTTCCAGACTCCTCAAAATCTCAGAGGCAGGAATAGATGCTCTAGAGGCAGAAATCAATCCAGAGGAGGTGCCTACAGAGGACGACAGTGGCAAGGCAATAACCGAGGCACAGACACAACCACTGCCACTGCAACAGGACAATCACAGTGACTTGGCTCTGACACCGCCTACCAGGGAGCAAATAACAGCACCTTTAGGCGGAAAGTTAGCCTTATTTTCGAAAAATTGGCACTATATCACAAAAGACAAGTGGATTTTGCAAACCATAGACCAAGGTTACAGGTTCCACTTCCACACCTTACCAGTAAAAGAGGAATGCCAAACCTACCTCCAAATCGAAAAACAGAAGCTCTAAAGCAGATAGCGCAATTAATAAAGATAAGAGCTGTGGAAAGAGTACCAATAACAGAACAGGGCAAAGGATTCTACTCCAGACTCTTCCTAGTACCAAGAAAAGAGAAAAGTTGGAGACCTATTCTCGACCTGTCCGTCTTAAACACATACATCATTGTCCCAAAATTCAAAATGCTGACCCTTCAGCAACTTCTTCCCATGCTGGGCAAGGAGTGTTGGCTGGTAACTCTAGATCTCAAGGAGGCATACCTGCACGTCCCCATACGACCAAATTGCAGAAGATACCTCAGATTTCTTGCAGGATCAGAGCATTATCAATTCTCAGCATTGCCCTTTGGCTTATCTACGGCGCCCAGAGTATTCACAAAATGCCTGGCATCAGTAATCGCTCACTGCAGGCTACAGGGAATCCAAATTTATCCATACCTGGACGACTGCCTGTTACAAGCGGACAACAAAAGCAAGCTGACAACAGATTTACAAAGAGTCATTTGCTTACTACAAGCCCTGGGATACACAGTCAATTTACAAAAGTCAAGACTGATACCATCCCAAGCAAGAACATTCTTGGGTGCGGAATTGGACACAGCAAAACAAATGGCATTCCTAACTGCAGAAAAACAAAAACAACTCCCTCTTTACTTCTTGGCATTAACAAAGCAGAACAAACTAACAGCAAGAAAAGTACTGCAGGCCTTGGGCTTCATGGCATCATGCATAATCTTGGTCCCACATGCCAGACTGCATATGAGAAAGCTACAGTGGTACCTGAAGAATTTATGGTCTCAACACAGGCACAGCTTAGAAACCGAAATCCCACTAATCCCATGCCTGAAACAGGAGTTCCTATGGTGGGCTCAAGCATGCCAGTCAAACCCAGGCTTTCCCTTCCACAACTTTCAAGCAAGCCAAACCATCACAACGGACGCCTCAGACCTAGGCTGGGGGGCGCACATGTTGGACAAATGCATACAAGGATTGTGGACTCCAGACCAGCTGCACCTGCACATAAACCAAAAGAAATGCTGGCAGTAAAACTAGCAATCCAGAAATTCAGACCATTCCTCAAAGAAGGCCATTTAATGATAAGGACAGACAACACCACAGTCATGTGGTACATCAACAAACAGGGAGGCACTCATTCATACCCCTATGCAGAATGACTCTGGACCTTTGGAATATGGCTCTGAGCTACAACATCCAGTTACAGGCAGTATTTGTGCCGGAAAAGAAAACACCCTAGCAGACATGTTAAGCAGAACCACCTCGGATGCTCACGAATGGATGCTACACCCGGACATCTTCAAGGCCATCACAAAGAAATGGGGAATGCCACAAATAGACCTATTCGCATCCCCACTCAATCACCAGCTCAAAAATTCTGCACAAGGACATACCACCCACTTGCATGGAAGGTGGACTCTCTATCCTTCAGTTGGAAAGGCCTGACAGCATATGCATTTCCACCTCTTCCTTTGATGCACAAGGTACTACTGAAAATCAGAGGAACGCCAAGGATAATCCTGATAGCTCGAATTGGCCAAGACAACACTGGTATCCATTGCTGAGGAGCATGTCTCAGGGGAGAATGTGGTCAATACCCTGATGCCTTTGATGTTAACTCAGAACAACTACAACATCATGCACCCAAACCTAAAAACCTTGCAACTGACTGCCTGGAACATCACATAGCAGCAACTAACCCAGACCTATCCCAAAGGGTTAAAGACATTATCCTTGAAGCCCGCAGACCTTCAACAAGAAGGAACTATGCAGGAAAATGGAAAAGATTTGTCATTTGGAGTACTAAAGAGGAAAAGATGTGTCGAACATAGATATTGCTAACATCCTGGAGTACTTGGCAGAGCTTCTACATACAGGCCTGTCCTATTCCTCCATCAAGATACATGCATCAGCTATTTCAGCAGAATACAGCTTTGATCCACCTGTCTTTTCACATCCTCTACTCAGGCAGTTCCTCAGAGGGATCAAGAATGTAAAACCTCCTAGGAAACCACCATTACCAGCATGGGACTTGAACTTTGTGCTAGAAAAATTGACACTCCCTCCATTTGAACCAGCAGCAACAGCAGATCTTCAACACCTATCATGGAAAACTGCTTTCCTACTGGCAATTACTTCAGCAAGGAGGGTTTCGGAACTACAGGCCTTAATGGCAGTACAACCCTTCCTAATCTTCCATCAAGATAGGGTGTCCATGAGAACTAATCCTACATTTATGCCTAAGGTGGTATCCAGAGTGTCTTTAAACCAGGCAATCCACCTACCTACCTTCTTTCCCAATCCACAGAACAGGGGAAAGACTGCTGCATACCTTGGATGTACACAGACAGTTACGCTACTACCTGGACAGAACCAAAGGTGACAGAAAAACTGACCAGCTTTTAGTAGCCTATGCAACAGGAAGGGAAGGAAAAGCAATTTCCAAACAGACAATCTCCAAATGGATAGGAAATTGCATAAGATTCTGTTACTCCTACCACGGAAAACCAATTCCACAGAACATAAGACCTCATTCTACAAGGGCTACAGCCACTACCACAGCTTTCTTACGAGGAGTGGCAACCAAGGACATTATTGAGGCGGCTACTTGGACCTCCGTGCATACATTTGCCAAGCATTATAATTTACCTCTATACTCTAGATCCCGAGCAGGGTTTGCCACTGCTGTACTGCAAGGGATCCTAACTACACCATAATTCTTCTTCCTCCTCCCCTAGTTTGGCTATGGTATTCTACCCATTTGTTATGACTGCAGATGCATCCTTGAAGGACATAGTACAGTTTTGTACCTACCATAAATGTAGATGTCCGAACAGGATAGCATCTGCAGTCAGGATTACCCACCCTCCTTCCCTCTGTGGTACTCCTAGGGTATTTACCCTCCTAATAGCTAGCTGGAAGTCTCTTATGGTGTATTTGTTTGTATATATGTACATACATTGTTATTTTTGTGTTTGCCTTCTACTTTTTTGGAAACATTGGCATTTATCCAAAATTTAGCTTATCAAGAGGGCAACTGGCATCTGGGGCAAGAAACACTGAGGAAAATGGCGTCGGCTGATGCCTTTATACCCGAAGACCAGCAGAGATGGCGTCGGGTGAAGTGCGACATCAGCCGAAGCCGGACCCAGACTTTGGAATCCGGCCGACCGAAGGGCTGCCTGACGACAGGACAACCCATTTGTTATGACTGCAGATGCTATCCTGTTCGGACATCTACATTTATGGTAGGTACAAAACTGTACTTTTCACTATGGTCATGTATTCAGGTAAGTGTGTGTGTGTTAAGGGATTTGGATAGGGGCTGTGGTGTGTGTCAGTGTGTTTTGTTGCTGTGATGTGTGTGCGCAAAGAGAAAGTAGCTTGTGTGGTGGTGTTTTGTGTGTGTTTGTATGTAGTGCGACCTCGGAGTGAGAATATTTAAGTGGGGGGGTGCAGGGGGGGCTTGCCCCCCTGCTTTCATGTAGTACAGTGATTGTGTGTCTGTGTGTGTGTGTGTAGTAAAACCATGAAATTCAAAATTTCCGGTATTCGAGGTTTTGAATTTCACGGTTTTTACTTTTCATTTTGAGGATTCGACTTCTTGGGCTCGAGATACTGAAATTCAAGATTTCAGTATTTTGAGCTTCTGAAGTGAATCTGTTCTAAATAGCCTAAAACATGATCTACCAGGACCATTTGAGGCAGTCTTCTGCTACAGCCTCAAAACAGCTTGTATACCAGGTGAGTGGAAGGCCAGAATGGTCATACCTCTTCTTAAGGGTGAACCATCAACTGACTCCAGGAACCACAGACCCATCAGCCTGACAGGTCTAATATGCAAAGCCATGGAACAGATTATCTTGGAAATGATCAACAAGGACATTGACAACTTACAGACCCTTGGCCCATGTCAGTTTGGCATTGTTAAGGGAAGGTCTTGCCTTACTTAACATGGTAGTCTTCTTCAAGAGGGTAACTATGGCTATGGATGAGGGGGAAAAACTGCATACTGCCTGCCTTGACCTGGCCAAGGCATTTAATGCAGTACACCATTCAGGTATTGTTGACAAACTCTGAGAATTTGGCATAAATTTTATTTATTTTACCGTTGTTGACCGGGTTTGTTTGTTTGAGCCTAAAAGCCCTTTTTCAGCAGAGGCCTGGGGAGAAAAGCTCCAACATATTTTACAGTTTTCATTTTATATAAAGGATTATATAGCAATTAAATAGCAATGTTACAGGACTTTTACAAGGCAATTACTTGTAATACATTGTTGTACAGTGTCAATAGTCAGGAGTATAACAAAGATTTTCACAATATTTATAATGAGGAACTGTCATTTTGTTTTTGTCTGAGTTGTTACAGATAAAACCAGTTATGTCATACTGTAGTTACATGATGGCAGGACAATTTCTATAAAATGCTTCTTGGAGGCAATTCGCTTTTATATTTTAGAAGACAGTAGAAAGTGTAGATAAGAGGGAGCTAAGAAGAAGAGTGAGTAATGGGCAAGAGGTAGTGTATGTTATGGAAAGCAGGGGATATTTAGGGAGGGATATAGCAGTGACAGGACCAGTGACTTTTGAAGTACTCTTTTGTGGCTATCTTAAATTGTTTAGGATGTGTAAGGATGTGTAAATCCACACACAACTCACTGGATTGCCATCTAGCTCACGGATAGGACTAAAGAAGTCACGATTGGTGAGATCGCCTCCGCCAAGAGACCGACAGTAGTGGAATATCCAAGGACTCCATGTTGGGCCCTTTCCTTTGTGGAGTCTTCTAATCAAGAGTCAAAGCTAATATCAAAGGCCTCTGGTTCACCACGTTCACAGCTATGCCCCCGACAACACCAAAATCTTGCATGGGAGTCTAACCCAAACAAATGACTGGTGCAAAAGCCACAGATTAAATCTCAATGCAGAGAAATGCATTATAGTGGCCTTTGGGAAATTGTTCACCGAAACTAATCATTTCATCAATAGAACACCCCTAAGAGTTGACCTGATAGTTAGGGATCTGAGAATTATGTAGACAGCAATCTAGAGTTCTACCAACACATAGTGAAGATAATAAAAATCATTGTGCTTCTCCCATCTCATAAGAAAGGATATGGCATCCATGTCCAAGGATGTAATAGTACCACTCTACTCAGCCCTTATCATATCCATCATTGAATACAGTGCCCCTTTATATGTACCTAACCAAGCAATGGAAACAGTTGGAACGCTCTCAAAGGTTCCTCACCAGGTGAATCCAGGGTATGAATACCCTGTCCTTCAAAGATCACCTTAAGGTCCTACCTCTGTACTCAGTCTTCTACAGGTTATTGAGAGGCAATCTATGGCTAGCATATAAGGCATCTTCAGATCCAAATTTGATGGATCTTCTGCACATCAACAAGACGAACACCACCAGAAAAACTAGATCCAAGGACCTGAACTTTGCCTGTGACTTAAGTAGAATTTGCTGGAAGACCGAGATGTGTATCAAAGGATCCCTGTGCTATGGAATAAACTCCCCATCTATGAAACAGCATACGTCCCTGACCCTATTCAAAAGAAACCTTGATCATTGGATGGTAAGTTGCAGATTCACTCTCAATCTGGCCCTGTGTCTCTAATGGACAGAGATCAACAGTAAATAAATTAATCCCTATTTAACATACCCACATAACTCTTAGCTGCTACTTTACTGACATACCTCACCATATAGGCATCTAAGGAACTCTGGGACAAAATTAGGTTGGTTTGCTTGGCTAGGATGGTAAAGACCCTGGTGGTGGTTAGCCTGACATAAACTTATGAACCTGTAACTTATTGTAAGCAAACAGACTTGAAAAATAAGACAAAAGAATGAAAGACATAAAAATGTTAAGCTTCTTGCATCTGCAAATCTATTAGCTTTGTGTTTTACTAGGAAGTGTTATCAGTGAAGCATTAGTTTCTGAGTAAAAGGTACAAAGATTCCTTCCTGCAACAAATTTAACTACAGAGTTATTAGCTGTTTTTTTTTTCTGAGATTGCTGACTAGTTTTACATGGAGATGAACTGTTTGCACTTTATCTTTTTGTATTTTAACACCGTTACTGAATTATCACTTATGACATAGGCAAAGATGTTTTATATGAAAGAAAGCAAACTGTATTAACATGTTCACAGTTACAAACATTATAAATCACATATTCTTCTGTGCAATTAGCATCAATCCAACACAACATAAATTGCTCAGTTCCTGCCTACCCTTAACCCTCACTAGCAATGTCTTTCGGCTTTCCCCTGTTAGGGCCTGCCACAGCGGATCACCGGTCTGCAGATTGATTGGCAGTGGTGTATTTTTACAGTGTCGAGTTGCCAGCCTGGCACCCAACCTTCACAGAAGGCACACACACACACGCACCTACCTGCATGTCTTTAAAACTCATTTGACCACAAGGAGGACATGCAGACTTCGCACAGAAGGTGCTTCAGCAGAGAATGGAACAGGAGAACCTCTTGCTGTGAGGGGACAATGCTAACCTCTGCACCACCACGGCGATAACCCTCACTCCTCCTCCAAAACATTATTGTGCAAGTATTGTTCCCACAATGTCCATTTTGTCCTATGTAATTTACTCTTACCCTTTTCTGAAGATCCCACTGCCAGTTCTTTTATCTGTTTTACAATATTTACTTCAGATACAGTTGACTTAGACTTTGATTTTCATTTTCTAGTAATTGCTTTTTTTGGCAGCCACAGAATTAAACTTAACAAGGCCTTACCATGTCTAAGCAATTCAGATAAAAAAATACAAAAATTCCTTTGTTACACTTATTTGCTTGCCCAATATTTCTGTACTCTGTAAAGAATTTTTAAAGTATGCCAACTCATCACACTTTCAAAACACATATTCCCAGTTACCTTTTTTTTCCATATCACACCTCCATCATGTACTTGTCTGCCTGAGGAAAAACTCTATGGAGTCCATTTGGGGTATAGAAAATACCTATGCAAACACTTTTCCAAGCAAAAATCCTAACTTTTCTATAGTTTGTTGCATATTTGGGAGCCATACATATGCCCTCCTATTGGTTTGTTGTGAATTGCTTATCCAGTCTGTCTTCCCAGTCTTTCCTAATCTCCTCTGATTGATTCATAGGTTCATAGGATGATACTAGGCTATTGGCCCAGAGGCTCTTATAAGCCTAACCAAGAATTTCACCCATGTTCCCACAAAGTCAGCACCTGTTTTCTCTGTCCAGCAGGGACACAGGTGGGATCCCAGGGATATATTTTCTGTTTCCCATCCAGTCGTCCGTGTTCATCTTAGAGAGGGGGTAGTGAGGTACTCTACTTGACATGGAGAGGAAGTCTATTCCACAGATGAGGGGAGGCACTGGGATCCAAACCTATCCTGCCAACAAGTTCTATTAATGTCACAGACCAGGTTGAGACCTTTCGTGCAGGTTGCGCGAGTGGAATTTGACTTACAGATATGCAGCAACTCCATTAAGGCTGAGTCTGAGATGGCCTTGTATGCCAGACAAAGGTCACCTCTGAGCAGTCTGTATGAGACTGAGTTAGAGGGACAGGGCTTTTAGCCTATTTGTATAGGATAAATGTTTGAGACCCTAGATTTTCCTGATCAGGAACCTCTGTGGTCTCCCCAACTGCTGCATGTGCTTGGCAAGGTGCATGCCGAAGGGGGCATTGTACTCCATAATGGGTCTGATAAGGGAGGAGTACAGGGATGTTATGACCTTGTTGTTCCTGGCCAAAATACCCTTACGTATGAGGTGGGCCATGTAGAAAGCCTTAAATACAACGGAGGAAACATGGTCAAAAGTCAGGTTGCTATCAGCCTGGGTGTCCAAGTCCCTCACGACTGATTGCATGCTTAGTACGTTGTTATTAATGTGATAATTAGTGGGGACACCATTTTCCCCAAAAGGGATATTAATGCATTTCTTGGCATTCAGTTTGAGGCCATGCTTCTGGCACCAGTCATTAGTTTGGTTAAGGCCCTCTTGGAGGATGTTCACATCACTAGGGGAATTTATGACAGTGTCCAGCTTGCAGTCATCTGCAAACTTGGTCAGCCACAGACCACTGGTTTTGGCTTGCACCTCAGAAAAGTATATCTCAAACAGTAGAGGCCCCAAGACCCATCCTTGGGGTACGCTGCTTGTTATGGGTATACTACTAGAGATGGCTTCCCCTATTTTGACTGAGTGGGTTCTGTCAGTGAGCCAGTTAGCTACCCATCTGGTAACATATAGGTTGATGCCTAGCTGGGACAGTTTATCTATTATGGCTGAGTGGGGAATAGTGTCAAAGGCTTTGGCTAGGTCATGGTAGGCCATGTTCACTGTCTTGCCCTCATCCATGGCTTTGGTGACTGTTTCGAAGAAGGCAACCAAGTTTAAAAGGCATGATCTCCCTTTGACAAAACCAAACTGTTTGGGATCAAGCGTTTGGAGGTTGCCAATGTCCTTGTTTATAAGGTCCATGATAGTGCATTCCATGGCCTTGCAGATCAGGCTAGTTAGGCTGATGAGCCTGTAATTGCCTAGGTCTGTGGATGCTCCACCTTTGTGCAGAGGGATGACAGTGGCTGTCCTTCATTCTGTTGGGATGAAGCCGGTGCATAGGTTTTGGTTGAATAGGGTGCCTAGTGGTGCTGAGAGCTCTTGCCTGAGTTCATGTAGGACACAGCCAGGGATGTTGTCAGGTCCCATGGAGGCTGTATTGTTTTGCCTTTGAGAGGGCATTAATAACCTGCTCCTTGGTCATGAGGGGAGGAGGGCAGGTACTGGGGATGTCCTGGTTTACTGATGGGGACAGGGGTGTGAAGTTTTCGCTGAACTTGTCTGCCAGCAGGTTGGCTATATCTATGGCATTTGTGTATGTGGTATACTTGACCACCAATTCAAAACAGATTTGGGAGTTACCTTTGAGATTGATGACCTATGCGAAGAAGGCCTTGTGATTGTCCTTAGTGAATGTGGCCAATTTGGACTCAAAGTTAGCCTTAGAGGATTTCACCAGTGACCTTATTTGCTTGTTCAGACAAATGAGGGATTGCTTCCAACTTGACACCTGCTCCTTCTTGGTCCTGAACAGCAATTTTTTATTTTTATTGTAGAGTCTGTTTATTGCTGCTGTCCACCAGATAGGTTTACTCTTCCTTGAGGAAGATGATTTGGTCCTGTCAGGTATTGCTGAGTCCATACGGCTGTATCGGTGCTCATATAGTTTTTTGGTGTAGGCTTGAACATTAGTGCTTGATTCAACTGAAGGGATGGTGGCTGTGAAGCTGCTTATACCTGCTCTCAGGAGGTTGTAGTGAGCTTTGGAAAAGTTTTTTTGTTTGACCCTGGTAAGGGGGGTAGGGCAGATGGTGACTTCAAAAGTGATTGCTTTTACCAAGGAGGATGACACTGTAGGAGTGCGACAGTGGCTACTCATGTTGGTTAGTACCAGGTCCAGGATATTTTCACCTCTTGTGGGGGTGTCGACCAGCTGATCCAATGCATTGGCATTGACGAAGTCAAGGAATCTCTGGGCGTTCATGTTTGAGGTAGAATAGGTAGGTCTTCCACTCTATGGTTGGGTAGTTAAAGTCACCCAGGATTACAGTAGAGGTTTGAATCTTGATGGATTCAAGTAAGAACAGATAGGTGGAATGGGCCTCCTGATTCCTATAGTTATTCTGCAGTATTTTATATGCCTGCTAATTATCCATTTTTAACAGCAGCTTCTGTTCTAGATTCAACTAAAAACTCTACCAGAACAGGTCTTTTCACTTGGGATTCCCCTATCTCTTTCTCTCTACCTGTACTCTGATGTCAGCCTCTGATAGGGAAGGCAGTCTATAGCCTTCCTTCCAAATGTCTTCTTGGCCTCTTCCCATTCTGTTACCTTTCCCTCTCTAGTTATTTGCTCCCAATATTTTGGTTCCTTTGCCAGTTTTTCAACTGCCTCTTGCCTGTTCTGTGTAGCCCTAAACGCAGTCATCCCTATTTGGCAAAATCTCCCTTTTCCATTCTCACATTGGTTTAGTTCATAGAATACTTTCTGCTACTTTATGGATGTAATATTCTGCATGACTGTTGATGTTCTTCTATAGCACTGTTGCAATATTCTTTACTAAAGAGATTTTCTACCAAGGATAGCTCAAAATCTCACCAGTATACCAAAGCCTTTAGTACTTGTAGGCACCATATGTCACATGTACACTCCCTGCAGAAGACATGCAAGGCATAAAGGTGACGTATGGAGCATGTACTCAGAACTTCTTTGCTGCCAGTTTGAGCACCATCATCGAAAGTCAGTTTGAACGCCTTTCTGCCATGATGGTTATCAAGGCATGTTTCAGATAAGTGCCCGTTGGGGTTTCTCCTCATCTTTCTTTTTTTATTTAGTGAAAATGTCAGTGTGGGAGGCAGATTCCTCATAAAGACCATCATGACCAGTCTCTGTTCTGTTTGGGTGCTTTCCACTATCATACACAATGTTCTATCTGCCAGGGTTTTGCCCCCAAGACCCTATACAGTTGTCTCTCCCCCTTATCTATTTACCTTGAAAACCAATGTCTTAAGCTGTTGGCTCAAGGTGTTATGGCGGAGTCTTCCCATCCCAAGGGTCAGCCATCAGCCAAGAAAAAGGCAAAAAAAAACTTAGGAGATCCTTTGAGTTTTCACTAGCCTCAAGAGAGACATCCATGGGAGGCTTGACAGAAGCTGTATCACCTGGAGGTTGCTTCAGATTCCTCTGCTGTAACCCAGTTGGAGGCCGGCATGGATCTGACTTCTTGCATGTCCTTTGGGGCTTTACAGCCATCTGCTCCAGACACTGAGGGGGAACCTCTGCTGATTATATCTGAGGGACCAAGAGAAATTCCACAGATCTTAGTGAGGGAGGAAATTCCTACAACGCTTATTGAGTGTCACCAAGTGTCTGACCCACCCAGGGTATTTCACACGGATGTCCTGCAGAAATTGAAACAGAAAACCAACCATATTTCCCCTTTAGTTAAGAATCCCTAATGTGAATGGTAGGATTTTACTCGGGGGTTGTTTAATGCTTTAATGCCTCCTCAAGGGATGCCTGTACCTGCCCTCCCAGGCCTTCCACTCCTCTTAAAAGACCTAGGGAACTGGACATGGTGAGTAACAAGTCCTTGGAAGAAGCCTTGGATCCAGCATACTCTGATCTAAAGATGTTTTTGGTGATTCCGAAACCAGCTTAAAGACAGAAGCCTTCAGATCCATCTTATGCTTTTTTTTAGGCGGTTCCATTGACGGCAGTCTAGAGGATGCTGATGGTCTGGTGGACTTTTTAGAAGTCTATTTAGATATAGTATTGGGGGGGGGGGTTGAGCCCCAGTGATCACTTCCGAAAAAACAGAAGGTAGCAAACCTTTTAAAATCAGTTTGTTTTTATGATCCACAATAGCTTGCGGATTAAAGTTCTTACAGATAAAGAAGTCTATGTTCAAGTGGTCTGGGCCCAGGCAATACACACACAAAATATGTGCGTCTGAAAGGGGAAGCTTATGACCACATTTTTTTTAAATCCTGAAGATCCTTTTTTCTGACATCTTTAATACAGATAGAAAAGAGGGGTTTTTTTTGTTAAATAAAAGACAAGGGAAATAAAGGGCAAGGGAGGAAAAAAGTATCAGCAGTGGTACGCAAGAGTACACTGAACAGTGTAAAAAAGTTAAATAAGAAAAAAGGAAATAGCATTAAAATACCAACAGTGGTATTTGCAAGTGAAACACTAAGTGTAAGAAAAATATAAGAATGAAAAAATAGAACTATGAGATAAGAAAAAAATTCACTTATCTGAAAATAAACTCAAGAGCTATAGATGACCATGTCTTTTTCACACACCGGCAAATGAGATCTGAGGTATGTTGGGGTTGGTGCATTATGGGTAAGGGAGAAGCTCGAGAGCTTTATGGTTACCACGAGCTATATTAATGGCCAAGTCAGATCCGAAGGTCTGATCTGAAACCAGCTGTTGAGGAAGAATGATAATGAACACCACAGATGGAAAGTTATGGTGAGTACATAACATCATTTTTTTTTTGTTTCTCCTATTCCTAAGTTTAAGAGAAATTACCCTTCTAAATCTGCTTTTGTTCCCAGGTATTCTCACCTTCCACCCAAAGGAAAAAGGGGTTCTAGACATGTGCTTCCTGCCAAGTCTACTCAGATCCCAACTTCCCAGAAACCTTTTCAGGATAAACTGGGTTCCATTTAACAGTTTGCTTCCTCTTTCTCTCAGCCAGGTTCTTTATCCCTCCATCTTTCCCTGTGTCTTTCAAATTGGTTAAACATCACAACAGACTCTTGGGTTTTGTTCATTATCCACTATGGGCATTCCATGGTTTGGAAGTCCCTTCCTCTGTTTTTGGGCATCCCTCACCCTCCTCAGGAACAACTTCCTCTTTTCCCAGATGTGCTTCATTCTCTTTTGGTTCTGGGCAACATTCAAGCTGTGCCTCCTACCCAGGATGTGAGGAGATTGTATTCCAGAATGTTTCTGGTTCCCAGAAAAGAAGACAGTAGGAAACCAATTCTATGCCTTTCCCAGCTCAACATCTTTCTCAAGATTCCTTCCTTTCAGATGTTGTCTCTTCAGATACGTTTTCCCTTTCTTCTACCCCTAGCCTTTCCAGTCTCTTTGGATCTAAAGGATGCCTACCTTCATATTCCCATCAATCACCTTTGCATAATGTTTTTACATTTCTCTGTTTCTTCCTTGCATTTTCAGTTCTCTGCTTTGCCCTTTGACCTCTCTATTGCTCCATGGGTATTCACTAAATCCCTCTCTCCTGTCATTGCCTTTTGCAGGATGGGAGGAGTTCATATCTTTCCCAGTCTGGTTGATCTGATCATTCAAGCTTCTCCCAATGCTGTGTTTCAGGATCTCCAATTTACTATTTCCCTGTTGCAGAGTTTGGAATTCACCATAAACTTCTAGAAATCAGCTCTGATCCCTTCTCAGGATCATATTTTCCTTGGTTGCAGGCTTCAGACCATCCCCATGCTGGCATCTCCACCTGTCCCCAAGACCCTGTCACTTACTGCCTTTTTCCAGTCTCTTCTTCCTCTGGCTTCAGTCATGGCCAGAGATTTTCTCAGGGTCCTCAAGTTTATGGCTTCCACCATTCCCATACTCCTTCTGGCCAGGCTCCACATGAGAAAGTTACAGTGGTACCTCGAGTAAGTGCGGCTCCAACATTCCCACCCTCTGGACTTCCCAGACCCTTCCTTGCTTGTCTTTGGCTTGAGCTGCATTGGTGGATGACTCTCTTTTGAACCAGACCGCATTAGTTCCCCCTTCTTTCTCACTTGGCCAGGGGCAGTCACCACAAGTTACCTCACCAGGTATATCTTTTTACACAAGACAAGGGGTCTCTTATCCGGGTCTATATCAGTTAATTGAAACTCCGATTCCATTTCTTTTTACACAAAACAAGTGGTCTCTTATCTGGGTCTATATCAATTCACCAAAACTCCAGTACCGCGAATATCTGTTCATCGACCCCTATTCAGAAAATGGCCTTTTATCGAACTTTCAGAAAAGCTAACTTTTTTCCATGGCACTGTGTTAGTTGGCCACCGTGGAAAGTTGCTGTTTTCTCCACCATAGTGTGATTTTGGAGTTGGTGTGTGTGTGTATATATATATATATATATAAGTGGGGGGCTGCTCCCCCCACTTTGGTGGGTTTATTATATTGTGGTGTGTATCACTCAGTATGTTGGCCTACTAAATTAGTAACCTGGAAAAATGTTCGCTGATTTCTGCATTCGATAAAAGGGTAGTTCTCAGAATATAGGCGTCAATGAATAGGTATTTGCGGAATTAGAGTTTTGATGAAGTAATATAGACCCCCCCCCCCTTATCCATCCTCACTTGTTCAGTCCTCAACTGATGTAATGATAGGATTTTAATCCCTTTTGGGCATCTCTTTCCTGAGGATGTGTTTTGGGTCTTGCAGGAGGCCAGGAAATCACATATGTCCAAGTAGAAGCAATTTTCTGTCTGATGCCTCTCTTGCCATCAGGATCCCTGTCTGTGGAGGTTCTTCTGGTTCTCTCTCATTTGTATGATCTGCTCCATGCTGGGTTAGCATATTCTTCAGTGAAAGCTCACCTGTCAGCAATTTCTGCTTGTCTGCCTGTGACTCCTCCTCCGGCCTGTAGATTTGAGGTCAAGCAATTTCTTAAAGGCGGCCGTCGTATCTGGCCTTCCAGGAAGCCAATTCCGCCTTCATAGGACTTCGGTTTTGTACTTGAGAAATTGACTTAGGCTCCTTTTGAGCCTGCTTCATCAGCTTCTAGCTTCCTTGCAGCATTGTTCTTGGAAGACTGTTCTTCTTTTGGTCCTCAGTTCAGCTAAGAGAGTGTCTGTACTTCAGGCTGTCATGGCTGCTTCTCCTTTCTTAGCTTTTCACAGAGACAGGGTGTCTCTTTGTATTAATCCTTCCTTTATGCCCAAGGTGGTAAATGACTTGTCCCTTAATCAGTCTGTTCATCTTCCTTCCTTTTTTTCCTTATCCACAGTCTGCCAGTGAGAAGGTTCTTCACACCTTGGATTTGCATAGATAGCTCAGATATTATTTGAATAAATCTTAAGTTGTTCGCAAATTTGTTTCTAATTAAACCATCTCTACCTTGATTTCTGATATTCTTTTCAAGGAAAATACATTTCCTCATCGCTAAAGGCACATTCTACTAGGGCATTTGCCTCCTCCGGAACTTTTTTCAAGGGTCTGGATACCACTTCCATCCTGGAGGCTTCTACTTGGTGCTCTGTTCATGCTATCACTAAGCATTACAAATTGGATGTTGTTTCCAGGGCCAGGGCAGTCTTTGCCAGGGCTATACTGCTTGGGTTCATAGAAGGCTGTTCTATGCCTTCTTCCTCTTGAGCTCTTGTACTTTCCCTTTAGTAAAGAATACTGTAGCTGTGATATGGAGAGACATACTACAGTTGTATAAAATCTTGCCATAACAGTAGATATCCTTCTCTTCATTGTTGCAGTATTCGCCCCCTTCCTCCTGCCTATTCTTTCTTGTGCTCCTGGCTGAGGGGCTCTTCTGCTTTTTCTCCTTCTGTTTGAAGTTGCTTTACCTTGTCTCTGTTGCTCCTGGGGCATTTCCAGTACTGAGTATATGCATCCATACATCACCCTTATGTCCCATACCATAGTTGTACATGTGATGTAGAGTGCCTATTAAGTACTAAAGGCTTTGGTATACTGGCCGGACATTGGGCTGTCCTTGGTAGGCGATCCCTTTGGTAAAGGATAGTGTAACAGGAAGTCTACTGTTAAAAGATTTTACACAACTGTACTTTATTCTCTTTTAGAATCTATAGCCAAAATCCCACTGTCTCAGTATTTCTTAAATACTCCCTACTTCATCGTCCCTTTTCACTTTAAATTATAGCTTTCTGCTTGTGTTATATACATGAATCTTAGCCGTGTAGCTCCAAAATACCTATTCAAATCAAGCAATCTTAAACCAATTTGTTCTATTGGAAGGATTAGCTTATCCCACATGACCCTTGTCGTCTTCCCCTCCAAGGTAAAATCCTTTCACATTTTATTAATTTGTATCCACAACTTCTTCACTGGTTGATAGAAATATGCCTGACCTGTGTATGAAACTAAAGGGACTAAAACATTTGCACTGCCTACATCTTGCTAACCATATACAATAAACAAAAGGATTCTCAGTTTTTGTAGTATCTTTTGCTTAGTCTCTTCACACATATTCTTAGCTGCTGTAACAGAATCCTTTTAACCCTTACTCCTAAATACTTCATTTTATTGTGTCCCGATAAATATGGGTATTGCTGAACCAATTCATCTGAGAGTATATAGTTTACAGGTATAGCTGTTTTATCTTCATTAATTTTATATCCTGAAAAAAAACTTGAAACTGTTTCAGAATGTTGTACAACAGTTGAGATGTCTTTTTCTAGTATCGTGAAAAATAATATTGCCTGCAAAAAATAGCCAACGTTTCTTGATTACTACACCAGTTATATCCCTGAATCTCTGAGTCCTTTGTTTTCTTTGCCAGTGGCTCTAAATATAGCACAGATAACCAATGGGAAAGAGGACACCCCTGCCCTGGGTCCTCTGTTTAAGCATAACTTATCAGAAAGGAACCCTTCCAGTTTAATTTTTGCCTCTGATCCCCCATATATCAGAATGCAGATGCTTCCATTGCACTATGTATAAAATCCCAGCTTACTCTGTCAATTATTTTCTGCTCTCGGGCACCTCTTCAGCAAGCTCTCCCCATCGACATTAAGGAAGTCAACACTTATTTCAAATTCAGAATGCAACTCAAAAACACTTCTTTATCCAAGCCAGATGCTCCTACTTCAACACGAGACGTAATCACCTAATGTAACTCCCTTCCAAGTCTCTTCTCTGTCAAGATTCAGTGAATATTGATTCAATTTAGAAAGTAATGTATTTATTATACATTACACTTTGCTTGATTGTACATTGCACTGTGCAGTAATTAGTCTGAACTACTCTCTTATTGCCTACATTTCTGTATTGTTTGTGAAATATTTTGTATTTTACTCAGGCTGAGCCTGGAATTGTTCAGTACTGATCGGTGCACTGCCCTGGTAAATAAGTTTAAGTAAGTAAACAAATTAAGGCTAACCAACTGTCAATTCTGGCACTATCTGTGTCATTCTTTTTGCTATTATAGGCATAAACACTTCATAGTCATGGTTTAGAATTAAAATGGACCTGTATGAAGCTGGATCTGATGGGTCTTCAGGTATTACAGCCACCACAACTTTTTTTCCAGGATGTTGGTGCCCCCCCCCCTGTCAAAATACTGTTAAACAAAACCTTCTAGATCTTTATCACTTTCTTCCCTACTAACTTCCAAACATCCACAGGAATCCTGTCTATTAATGGAATCTTTTCTGCAGGTTTATTATATGGCACTGTTTCTATCTCCTCTCCCATCCATCTTAACTGTTAATTGTCGAGTCTCATCTGCCTCTAACCTTGACAAACACTGTTATACTAAACACAGTGAAGAATTTACGGACCAGAAAAGTTGCTGTCTTTTATTCACTTCTAGTAATTTCAAACTTTTAGACATTTGTTTTTAGCAAGCTGCTTGCTGTTATACCTTTTTATTTTATATTCCTGTCAGCAGACAGTGTCCAGAAGTCTCACGATTTATTGCCATTACTTGAGTCAACTTGTTTCCTTGGAAATGTAAGAACAGAATGTACAGCTGCCTTCAGCTGAATACTTCTCAACTCACCCTGAAGATTTATTTGCTAAAAAAAACTATTCATTACATTCACGATGAACTTTTTTTTTTAAAGCCCACTTGCTTACACGGTAAACTTATTAGATTAAACCAAGGGCATTAATTCATTCATTTATGCAAACATTAAAGAAAACATCTGAACTTGTACATATATTATAATCTGCACATTTACACTCACTCTCCAACCCCATTAGCCTAAGGTTACAGCCTATTAATGTACATGTGCTTTTGCCCAGCCTTTCTTGTCTTTTTACATTGTAATGCATACATTTCTTAAAACTAACAAAGAAAATAAGTACTTATTGAATTTAGTATGGGTGGGAGGATGGCTTAATGGTTAAGGTGTTTACCTTAAAGACACAAGGTGCAGGGATTGATTCTCACATGGAGTAAGTGACTAGGCTTCAAATGGCCCAAAAGAGCAGTTAGCCTAGTACTAATCTAATCTAATCTAATGTAATCTAATCTAGTATCTTTGTCATAAACAGCAATCACTGAAAATGCTTTACTATATTAACATGCAATTTATATCATGAAATGTTTTATACTCTTTTTTTCTCGTTTAGTGTCCTTCCAAGCATTAATGACATAAAGTGGGGTATATGCCTTCAGTCCCCATAAGTTTAATAAAGTTAACAAAAGACCAATCTTTCTCACCACTTTTTCTTTTGAAGTCATATTTCACATATGTGATTGAAATTAGTGAATAAATGTCAGGCTTTATCAGTGTTGCTATTCTTATTCATCTCCTACTCCCAGACTCTTATTCAAGTCCAAGGTACTCCCGATACTTAGTCAACTCCTGTGCTTTTTTCATTCCATCAAGCATTTTACTTTGGAACAAAGCTTTTGTTGTCAAATTTTCTCTATGAACTTTATCATCAGAAGAAGCTGAAGCAGAGTCCCCTTCTGTTTGATAGCTAACTTTTTGTGGGACAAACTTTTGAATTTCCTCCTTAGACTGTTACTCATCAAAAACAACTTTCATCTTTCAGGAAAAATATTCTGAAGACAGGTGGGTATAGCATCTTGAATCTCACATGTGCCTGCCAACATTCCCTGATTGCTTGGATAGATTTGTTTCTCTTTATTTTCAACAAACACTCTTGTCTCCAGTTTGTAACACTTTGCCCTTCTGCTAAAGTCTTAATCAGGATCAGAACTGTTTTTTGCTGAACAGCTGCAGGATTCTTCCCAGTCAGTGTTTTCTCTTCTCTTTTTCTAGTTTTTTTTTTCAGGTTCTCTGTATTCATCTTTGCTGGCATGCAGGCAGTATACTTGCTAGCCAGTTACTGAATTTTACTAAAACTGGCAGAATTACTGGCCCTTATACATCAATTTATTTTCCTACACTGAGAGAGAGCTGAAGTTAAGCTGTTAATATGTGTGCAGCTATCTTGGAAAACTGTTTGCAATTAATCTTGAGAGTTCTGAGCATTCGTTACTGAGGGACATTCAAAATGTAAAGGTGCAGTGACAAGCAGTTCATTGAAAACTAAAGTTTGAAATTATGGGAAGTGTTTAAAAAAAAAATGGGAAATTATGGGAAGTGAATAGGCAATATTAACCACCCCACATTAGCCTTGCTATTTTAATGCACTTAATAGAACAGTGCATAGTTTAGTTTTATTTAAAGGTAGCCGGTACACTTTTTTGTTAGCACTAAAAGTTAATGTTTTCTGTTTTCTGAAAGCATACAACTTGTTTTTCACATCTGGGGAGAGAGGAATAGGAATAAGAAAAGAACAGACACTAATCAGTATATGTGGGAACACAGGCTGTAACATGTGCTTTAGCATGGGTAACCTTAATTTTAAATTAGGTTATACCTTTGGGTGCAACTTCTGATTTAGGGATCTTGTTCCTTTCTGGAGTGTTAAATTTCATCTCTAGAAAATGTACATAGTTGTTTCAGTGTTTGTTCTAATTTAATAATGGGATGGGGTGTTCTGAAAAGTATTTGTTTTTATTAAAGCAAAAAGTCTTGAAAATGTGACAGAGATGAAAAGAAGCAAGTATATCAAAGATCAGCCCGCCAAGCATGTGTGCTTGTAAAACAAAAGTTGGAAATAGACATTCAAAAAACTGTCATGTATAATAAGTGAAAACAATAGCTTTCTTCCATAATGGCTACTCCATCCATAGTATCTTGAGATGTAAATCCATCCATCCACGACTCGTTTTTCCCATTTTTTCACATGGGGTCAGTCACTTCAACAGTGACAGTCATCTAGAGCCAAGGTTTATAATGCCAGGTGGCTAGTGGCCTTACAGTTGTAGACCAAAAGGAAGGAGTGTTGAGTTATATTATGAAATGCAGAGTGCAAATAAAAATTCTGCAGGAGAAACATTTGGAAAGAAATGAACATGTGAATTTGACAAAGAAAGGATTTCAGAATGGATATTCAGTAGAATATCAGGGCCAAAGGAAAAGGGGAGTAATAATAGTAACAGCTAGAGGGGGTCCAATAGAGCTAGAAGAGGGAAAAAGACAATAATTGTAGATTTGTTGTAGTAAGGGGCTATTGGCAAGGCTGAGGATTACATTGGCACGTATTTATATTCCACAAAAGAACTGCTATTATGGAGCTTAAGAAAATCTGAAATAATTAGCTTTCAGCAGGGAATATTTCTTATAGATGAGAAATGGAGCTTGATTTGCAGTAGTGAAGGTTGTATCAGGGGACCTAGAAGGGAAAATTATCAAAGTAGGATAGATTTCTGAAGAAATTTATGAAATTATTTGGCATGGAAGATGTGAAGTCAGTAGTAAGAACTCAGGCAGAATTTATATATAATTCCCCAAGGTACATTAAGATGGTCTGGATAAAAATTATATTTCACAGAAACATGTGCATTTAAAACATGAACCAACCTGCACGATAAGTGGTACAACACAACTCCACCCAAAAAACACATATCCAATAAATATTTCAAGTCATGCACTGATAAAAGGTGAGATAAAAACGCAAGGTAATGAAATAAAAATGAATCACTGTCGATTTTCCACTTAACTTTTATAAACAGAGGAGTTTAAGGAATGGGTAGTGGAAATTTTTCAAGAGTTGTTAGGGAAGATAGACATTTCTTCAGAAGGGATAGGTAGTGAGTTAGATAAAATGAAAATGCAGTTTAAAATAGGGTAGGAATAAAAGAGAAAGGGATATGGTTGAGAAATAGGAAATATTTAGATTTGCTGATAAAGGTTAAAGTATTGCAGATTAAAAGGAATCTTACAGAATATGAACAGGAGCAACTGCTGAGTGCTAAAGAGAAAGTAAGGGAGTATTTAGATAATATGTATGAAATTAGAAAGTTTGCTAAGTAAATGTTTTTTGATAACAGCTCTAGAGCACAAAAATTTCTGGAATAATGACTTAGGCAACAGAAAGCAGGAAGGGTTGTCACAAAACATAGGGAGCCTATGACAGGAAAATAACCAGAGATCCTATAGTGGTATTAGAGATATTTTGAAAATGTTATGAAAATTTGTATAAAACAGATGTATTTGGAAACCAAGAAAGAGCACAAATGAAAAAATTTATGGAAGACTTAGTTTTGCCAAGATTAGAGGAAGATGAGCCTCAGCAACTAATCATTAAGATAGGAGATGAGATAAAAACAGTGATATATAATCACTCTGCAGGGAAGTCCACAGGAACAGATGGTATTCCTGTGAAAGTTTGGAAATTAGGAGGGAAGAACGTGATACATGTCTCTAATATTTGATCTGAAGTTGTCAGTCTTCATTTTATCCTTGACCAGTTCATGTCAGCCATTTATTCAGCTCACGCAGGCCAAAATCTCTCGAGCTTCAACCGTAGCCACAATGCTACCCCAGATCTTGTTTGCTGCTTTTCTGCACAGACCCGTTCGCCTTTGCTCTCGAGCTATGGGGACATTTTTTCTTATGATTTCAGCTTTTCTTCCTTCTTCACCACTAAATTTATTTCTATAGTTATACATACCCTTTACTTCTTACTTATGTAGCTCTTAATTACCATTTTTGGTAATTTCCCTTTTTTCTCATATACTTGGTGTGTACCTCTCCTTCTACCATTGTTGGCAGATAGCTTTCTTTATGTACACTCCAATGTACATTCTCCTTTTGTTAAAGTCCTTTCTAAAACAAAAAGAAAATCTTTTACTATTTACTGTGTTTAAATAGATTGAGTGCTTGTTTTCTTGTGTAATTCCTCCACCCTTCTGTTGTGTGTGTGTGTGTGTGTGTGTGTGTGTGTGTGTGTGTGTGTGTGTGTGTGTGTGTGTGTGTGTGTGTGTGTGTGTGTGTGTGTGTGGTGTGAGTGAAATTTTCCCTTACTTCGTTATGGCTGAAAAACCTAAAGGCCCCTCTGGCTTTAAGAAATGCCAGCAGTGTGGTCGTAAAATTCCTTCTTCAGACTCACACATGTTGTTTGTCTACTGCTTGGGGACTGTACCACCTACAGGAAGATTGCAGTATATGTCATGGCTTTAGCCATAGAGCTGTAGTAGAGAGAAAGAACAAACTTATCTTAAAAGGTTTAATTCCGACTGCCTTTGGTGAGGCAATATCTGCTGAAAAAGCAAAACTGACATTTTGCCACCTTCCTCCTCTTCTTCTTCCTCTGGGAAGGCCAAGCAAAGAAACGTGTGTGCTATCTTCTCCAGTGGCACCAACAGTTAACAGTTAAATCTTTGGTGCCAAAACACTCCTCGGCACCGACAGACTTTGGTACTGAAGTGTCGGCTCCGACACCCTCTATTGCTTCTAAACCTTCAACACCAAGGGCTTTGGTGCAGATTCCACCCCTAGCTCAGTTCTAAAGGTTTCAGCTCTGAGCACTTCGGCACTGACTTATTCAGCACCGAGTACTTTTAGTTGGCAGTTGCGTAGGTTTCAGTATTCCCCATCCATTGACCTCTTTGCTGGGGAATTACCTGAGGTCTTTTTGCATAGACCCAAAATCTCCCTCAATGTCCTCTATCTGTTCCAACAAAAACCTTACAGAGACTGACATGGAGAAACTGGTGGAGAAAATGTTATGGCCGAGAGGAATTTCAGGTGTCTCCTCAGCTCCAACAACTTTGGGTGCGGAGCATTCTTTCACCCCTTTGACTAGTCCTCTTCCAACCTCCTCCCAGGCCTTGGAAATTTCAGCTTCGAGTTATGTGGTGTCAGCTGCATCGGTTCCAACAGTCTCTGTTACTTCGGCACTGATTCACACTCTGAGTTGTTCTGCTGTATCAGATCCGGAGACCTCCCGGGGCTGTAGCTACCAGGTCGGCCTTGAGGGGCAGGACTTGATTCCAATTTTTTTTCTGAGCTGTCCCTGAAGCTTGGGGCTTCGGCTAGGGTCAGTCGCCACCGTCTTCTGTCTTAGAGGTGGTCTCGGAGCGGAGAATGATCACGGTTCCGAGGCAGTCTATCTCAGTTCCAGGCTCCTTTCCCTCTTTGGGAAGTCCAGCCTTCACGGCTATGGAGAGAGCCTTGGCTGCCTCAGCCACTCAGTTGACCTCTTCCATCTTGAAGTGTATTCCATTCCTCGAGTCCAGTTATCCAGCCTGTTCCTCCACTGGGCCAGAGAGTGCTAAAACCTCAAGCGACTCAGGTACAGATTCTGTCTTCTTCTGATACCTCACCAAAGCATCCCGTGATGAGGTCCCTCTGAAGAAAAAGTACAAGTGGAAGCACTTAGATTTCCCCACAGGAATCCATCTCGAAGATGCTGATTTTGATGAAGAGGAAGGGACCCCCAGATCACCCCCAGTGTTGATTCATTTGGGGACATCCTGAAAATTTTGAAACAGAGGGATGATTGGAAGTCTCAAAACCCTACCCCTGAGGAATCAGTATACCTGCAGGCTTTTCACACTCAACCGTCTACCTCTTGCGTGACTCCACCTGCTGATGAACTTATTCAGTTGATTTCTGCATGGGCGTGGAAGGCGCCTGACTCCATTGAACCTATCCGTAGGAGGCCAGATAGAATTTTATCCCCTCTAGAAGATAAACAGTTTGGGGCAAAAGGTTTAGCAGTAGATGTTATGGTCATTGTGGCTGCCATGAAAAAGAAACTGACATAGGAAAGTTCCTCTATCCATCCACCCAACAGAGAGAGTCCCAGATGATGGATAGGTTTGGCAAGCAGATTTATGCTTCGTTGACCTTAGCCTTACGGTCTTTAAATTTTCTAGCACATTTCACCAGGCTTCAAAGGGATCTGATTAAGGAGCTCTTGGATACCCTGTCAGGAGCTGTTTCTGAGGAGGTACAAGACAAAGTTTCCCCTCAGTTAGCTAACATGGAGTCTGTGTCTGATTCGTCCATGCGGCTCATTGCACATGCAGCCAAAGGGACTACCAGAGCAGCAGGTTCAAACGTAGCCTTAAGGAGACAAGCCTAGACGTGACTTTGCATAACCATTTAAGTCTTCACTTATCAATTTACCCTTTGACAGATCATCCTTGTTTGCCCAAAGATTAGAGAAACATTATCCAGGTATGAGAAAGATAAAAAGACCCTTTCTGCTGTGGGTGTGTGTTTTTCCACTCCTCAAAGATCCTTTTCCAGGAACCAGCGAGTTGGTGGAAAAATGTGGAGATTCATCGTGCATACAGCTTCAGTCATAACAGATGGGGTTATCCTGCCGTCAGGCGGGTCCTCGGTCAGCCGAATTCCAAAGTCTAGGTCCGGCGTCGCCTCCTCCCTGACGTCAGTGCGGCAGGGGTATAAAAGAGGCAGCCGACGCCATTTTCTTCAGTCTTTCTTGTCGCACGGTGCCCGAAGCAGAAGCAGTTCACAAGTGCCTGTAGGCCAGCTCCTGAGATTTACGAAAGTATTTCAGCCGAAGTCTTCTTGAAATTCAAGTACCCCGTTGGGGAAACTTTTCTTGCCTCAGGCCGATGTCAGACAAAGTTAATAATTGCATTTCATGTGGGAAGCAAATACCGCATAAGGATTTCCACTCTTACTGCATACCTTGCTTAGGCCCAGACCACGACGCCTCGGCCTGCCGTTTTTGTGCTAGATTCAACAAACGCACTATTAAGCGTCGGGCAGAGTTCGCCCTTCACTTTTTTGGCAAAAAATGTAATTATGTCGTCGGATACTCCGAATCCAGTTTTGAGCAAAAAACGCAAAGATAAGGACCGGCATACAAGGTCCGCACCACCTACTGATACCACGCTAAGGCCGACTACCGGTTCTCTGGTACTCAGCGAGGCACCTATGCAGCCCATGAGTACCGATGACGATGCATTACCGGTGTCTTCAGTACCCGAGGTCGCAGGCTCCTCGGCCCCCATTCCTACTACAGATACCGACGCCACTACTGGCGGAGAAACTCAGAATTTAGACAGGCCTGCCATTTCTCAAGGGGTCTTCAGGCCTTCCTCCTTCTCTATTAAAGCCTTCACTAAATCTAAAACAGTCATGAAAACCACAAAACAGGTTCTTCAGACACCCTGTCAAGGCACCATGCCTAAAAAACAGATGTTTAAAATGGCTGAGGATTTGATTACTCTTATCAGGGGTTCTCTACCCCCCCTCTGACAAAAGGCCCATATTAGAGGAAGACTACCCTTCCTCAGATCAAGCTTCTATTATCTCAGAACTATCTGAGGAACAGGATTGTGCTTATTCTCCATTCGAAGACTCTGATGCAGAGGAGTCTATTCCTTCGGTCTCCCCCCCTTGAGGACTTCTCTTTTGGGGAAACCCTGCATACATTGAGGGAACACTTTCACTGGGAAGGCCAAGATTACTCAGATTCTTCTGCTCCCCCAGCATAGGCCTCTGGCTATCCCTCCTGTTTTAGATATATTGGATGATGTGTACACAGAAGCCAGCCTTAATTCTGATTCTTTGCCTCCAGCTCCTGTTAAACCAGACAGGTATTACTGGGTTCCTGATTCTCACCAGTTCCTATATAAAAGCCATACTGCTGACCCAGAAACTATTTCACAGGGTCCCAAGGGAATTAAGGCCTCTACTGCTAAAAACCCATTACCTTCAGAGAGAGATTCCAGATCTTTAGAAAGGTGGGGGAAAAAGGTGTACACCTCGGCCACTTTAACCATGAGGGCATTAAACTGTCAGTTCCATATGTTAAAGTATCAACAGTTTTTGATATCACAGCTGAAAAGCAAAATGACACAACCAGAACAACCAGATTTAAAAGAGTTGCAGGATTTGTTGCATGGTGCAGAGCAAGTGGGTAAACATACCTTGCAGTGTGGTTTTGATGCTTTAGAGGCCTCATGTAGAGCTGCTGTTACGGGGTCTGTTATACGTAGGCATGCTTGGCTCAAAGAGCAAACCTTACCAGATCATGTCAAAGCTAAATTATTAGATGCACCTCTTCAAAAAGATGTATTGATGTCCTTCAAGGATGCATCTGCAGTCATCACATATGGGTTGTCCTGCCTCAGGCAGCCCTTCGGTCGGCCGGATTCCAAAGTCTGGGTCTGGCCTCGGCTGATGTCGCACTTTCCCCGACGTCAGAGCGTCTGGGGTATAAAAGCATCAGCCGACGCCATCTTCCCCAGTCTTTCTTGCCGCGTGGTGCCTGAAGCAGAAGCAGTTCGCAAGTGCCGGTCGGCCAGCTCCTGTGATTCAGCTACCGAAGACTTCGAAAAAGCTAAGTACCCCGTTGGGGACTCTTTCTTGCCTCAGCCGATGTCAGATAAAGTTAATAATTGTTTAACTTGTGGGAAACAAATACCTCATAAGGATTTCCACTCTTACTGCCTCCCCTGCCTAGGCCCAGACCACGACGTCTTGGCCTGCTCAGCCTGTGCTTCCTTCAACCAACGAACTCTTAGACGTCGGTCGGAGTTTGCAGAGGAGTTTTTGGGGCTAGTTTTGCTTATAAGATGCCGTCGGAGACTCCGACTTCGCATTTAGTTAAAAAACGGAAGGACAAGGACCGACATACGCGGACCGCGGTTTCGGCTGAAACCACGGTCAGGCCTACTGAGAGTGTCTCGGTCTCGGCTGAAACCGAGTCCTTGGTACTTCCTATTACCGATACCACACAACCGACTACCTCGGCCCCGGTGGCCCAGGCCGAGTCGGTCATTGAATTAACTACTGAAACCGGTGTCCAGGAACCTTCCGACACCATTCCTTTAGATAAGTCTACTCCTGCACGTGGTGCAGCCAGACCCCCTGCTTCCATGTCCATTAAGGCCTTCTCCAGGGCTAAAGCTGTTAAACTTACTAAGGCTTTGCTTCCCAATGTTCCCTCTCAGAGACCTTCTACTATCTCTCAGATTCTTACCCTAGCACAGGATCTGATCTCATTAATTAGAGGTTCCCAACCTCATCCGGACAGGAGCTCTCAACCACCTCCAGACAAAAGGCCCAGGGTTGAGCCCTCTGATCCCCAGTCCTCAGATGAGTCCACGGATGGCTCTGCTCTGTCAGACCACCAGGAGGAGGCTTATTCGGCCTACGAGGATTCTGATGCTGAAGAATCTATTCCCTCGGCCTCCCCTCCTGAAGAGTTTTCCTTTGGAGAGACATTACACTCTGTGAGAGAACATTTTCAATGGCAGGGTCAGGAATTCTCTGATTCCAGAAAGAAATTAAGGACCTTTTTACATTTACCTCAGCATAGGCCCTTAGCTAAACCTCCTGTTTTGAATGTCATTGATGATGTGTACTCTGATGCTAGTACTGCCCCTGACTCTCTCCCTCCGGCTCCTGCCAAACCTGATAGGTACTACAGGGTCCCGGACTCACATCTACACCTGTACAAGGCCCACTCTGCTGATCCAGAAACTATTTCCCAGGGCCCAAAAGGGGTTGCAGCTGCCACTGCTAAAAATCCTCTACCCTCTGAAAGGGAGTCCAGAGCATTAGAGAGATGGGGTAAGAAAGTGTATACTTCTGCAACTCTTTCCATGAGGGCATTAAATTGTCAATTTCATATGATACAGTACCAAGAGTATTTACTAGATGAATTGCATAAGAAACTGTCCTCTTCTGAACCCCTTGATCGCAAATCCCTTCAGGATCTGGTGCATAACTCCCAGCAGGTTAGTAACCATTTCTTGCAGTGTGGTTATGATGCATTGGAAGCTTCATGTAGATCAGCTATGACAGGTGCAGTTATACGTAGGCATGCCTGGCTGAAGGAACAATCTCTGCCAGACCATGTTAACGCTAAGCTTTTGGATGCTCCTATGGAAAAGCAAAAGTTATTTGGTTCCACGGCTCAAGAGGTTTTAAAGAAATTTGAAGAAAAGGCAAAATCTGTGCAAACAGTTAAAGACTTTCTGCAAGTCCAACCACTGAGATTCAGCAGAAATTGGCCTACTAAGAATTGGTCCTTTCCGGACTCAGACAGATCTCAAAGAGGCAGGAATAGGCGTGCCAGAGGTAGAGGGCAAGCTAGAGGCTCCTACAGAGGCCGTCAGTGGCAGCCTCCCAACCAGAGAGGTAGTGCAGGAACTACAACTGCTACACCAGGACAGACTCAATGACTTTATTTTGACTCCGTCGACCAGGGCTCAATTAGAAGCACCTTTGGGCGGAAAACTTTCTTTATTCTCAAAAAATTGGCACAGCATTACAAGGGACACATGGACACTGCAAATAATAGACAAAGGATACAGGTTCCACTTCCATTCATTGCCAAAAAGAAAAGGCATGCAAGACCTGCCACCAAATCAGAGGGCAGAGGCTTTGAAGCAAATTACCAACTTAATGCAAATGAAAGCCATAGAAAAGGTACCTCTTTCAGAACAAGGCCAGGGATTTTACTCCAGATTATTCCTTGTTCCAAGAAAAGAAAATCAATGGAGGCCTATTCTCGACTTGTCCGCACTGAATACTTACCTCATTGTGCCAAAATTCAAAATGCTGACTCTACAGCAACTCCTTCCCATGCTGGGCAAGGGGTCTTGGCTGGTGACTGTAGACCTCAAGGAGGCATACCTGCATGTCCCTGTTCGACAAAGCTGCAGAAGACACCTCAGATTTCTTGCAGGGTCAGAGCATTATCAATTCTCAGCATTACCCTTTGGCTTATCTACTGCGCCCAGAGTATTCACGAAATGCCTGGCATCAGTAATTGCACACTGCAGACTTCAGGGGATTCAAATCTACCCATATCTGGACGACTGCCTAATACAAGCGGACAGCAAGCAAACTTTGTTAAAGGACTTGGACTATGCCATCCACCTGTTACAGGCCTTGGGATATACAGTCAACATCCACAAATCAAGACTGGTTCCATCCCAAAGAATAACCTTTCTGGGTGCGGATCTAGACACAACCACCCAAATGGCCTTTCTCACAGAAGAAAAACAAAACAACTACCAGTTTACTTCCAGAATCTGACAAGACAAACTCAGCTGACTGCAAGGAAAATCCTGCAGGCCCTGGGTTACATGGCATCTTGCATTCTTCTGATTCCATAAGCAAGACTGCATATGAGAAAATTACAATGGTACCTAAGAAGTTTATGGACACAGCACAGTCACAGCTTAGAAACTCTGATCCCACTCATTCCTTGCCTTCAAAAGGAATTTCTGTGGTGGGCTCAAGCCTGCCAGTCGAACAGCGGGTTGCCCTTCAGCAAGCCAAGAGCCAACCAAACCATCACCACGGATGCTTCAGACCAAGGTTGGGGAGCACACATGGAGGGCAGATGTATCCAAGGGCTATGGTCACAAAGAGAGCTGCGCATGCACATAAACCAAAAGGAAATGCTGGCAGTGATACACACAATCGAGGCCTTCAAACCTTTCCTTCAACAAGGCCACCTGCTCATAAGGACAGACAACACCACAGTTATGTGGTACATAAACAGGCAAGGAGGCACCCATTCCTACCCTCTTTGCAGACTGACAATGAATCTATGGGAACTTGCTTTGAAACTCAACAAACAGCTATAGTCCCAGTTCGTGCCAGGGAAAGACAATACACTGGCAGGCAGCTTAAGCAGAACTACCATGGATGCACACGAATGGATGCTGCACCCAGACATCTTCTTACTCATCACACAATCATGGGGAAGGCCGGAAATAGATCTGTTCGCTTCCCCCCTCAATCATCAACTGAAGAAATTCTGCTCAAGGACATACCACCCACAAGCATGGAAAGTGGATGCTCTCTCTTTCCGCTGGAAAGCTCTAACAGTCTATGCTTTCCCACCTCTCCCTTTAATGACCAAGGTACTACTGAAGATCAGGGCAGAACAGCCCAGAGTAATTCTGATAGCTCCAAACTGGCCAAGACAGTACTGGTACCCACTGTTAAAGAGCATGTCACAGACGAAACCATGGCCTCTCCCGCTATGGCCACTCCTACTGACGCAGCACAATTTCAGGACTCTGCACTCCAACCTGAAAACCTTGCAGCTA
This sequence comes from Protopterus annectens, assembly GCF_019279795.1. Lineage (NCBI taxonomy): Eukaryota > Metazoa > Chordata > Ceratodontiformes > Protopteridae > Protopterus > Protopterus annectens. The sequence continues at coordinate 840,429,655 of NC_056743.1, forward strand.
ACTGCCTGGAGAATACCATGACTCCTCCTCAGGATGACCTATCCCAGAGAGTGAAGGATATTATTATGGAAGCTCGCCGGCCTTCCACAAGGAAGGCATATTCAGTAAAATGGAAAAGATTTCACACCTGGAACACAGCAAAGGGCCTAGATGTGACAGTGATGAACATGGCACATATACTGGAATATTTGGCAGAATTGTTCCACAATGGCCTGTCTTACTCTTCCATTAAGATACATGCCTCAGCAATCTCAGCAGAATACAATGTTAATCCACCTGTCTTCTCTCATCCTCTCCTAAGACAATTTCTAAGAGGAATCAAAAACATTAATCCTCCAAGGAAACCACCTCTACCTACTTGGGACCTGAATTTCGTGTTGGAAAAACTAACACTTCCTCCCTTTGAACCAGCAGCATCGGCAGACCTACAGTTTTTATCTTGGAAAACTGCCTTCCTTCTGGCCATAACCTCAGCAAGAAGAGTATCTGAGCTACAAGCTTTAATGGCAGTGCAGCCATTTCTTATCTTTCATCAGGACAGAGTTTCTTTGAGGACCAATCCTACATTCATGCCAAAGGTGGTAGCCAGGGTATCTTTGAACCAAGCTATTCACTTGCCTACATTCTTCCCACAACCACAAAATAAAGGGGAGAGACTTCTGCACACCCTGGACATACACAGACAACTGCGCTACTACTTGGACAGAACTAAAAATTACAGAAAGACTGACCAGTTGTTTGTAGCATATGCTGCTGGCGTACAAGGAAAAGCAATTTCCAAACAGACAGTTTCAAAATGGATAGGAAATTGCATTCGTTTTTGTTACTCCTTTCATGGAAAAACTGTGCCAGCTAACATTAGACCTCATTCCACGAGCCACAGCCACCACCACAGCCTTCCTAAGAGGGGTGGCTACCAAAGACATTTTAGAAGCTGCTACATGGAGCTCCGTGCATACATTTGCCAAGCATTACAATTTACCTTTATACTCCAGATCCAGAGCAGGTTTTGCTACTGCAGTCCTGCAGGGTATCCTAACTACACCATCCTTTACTTAGTACCTCCACCCCCAGATTGGCTATGGTATTCTACCCATATGTGATGACTGCAGATGCATCCTTGAAGGACATAGTACAGTTTTGTACCTACCATAAATGTAGATGTCCGATAGGTATGCATCTGCAGTCAGGTTTACCCTCCCTCCTTCCCCTCTGTGGTATTCCTAGGGTGCTTACCTCTCTATTAGCTAGCTGGGGGAATCTATTATAGTTATTTGTTTGTATATACATGTATATATATATATTTTTTGCAAATGTTTGGAATTTTATTGCATTTCTCCAAATTTAGCCTTCCTAGAGGGCACCTGGCATCTGGGGCAAGAAAAACTGGGGAAGATGGCATCGGCTGATGCTTTTATACCCCAGACGCTCTGACGTCAGGGAAAGTGCGACATCAGCCGAGGCCAGACCCAGACTTTGGAATCTGGCCGACCGAAGGGCTGCCTGAGGCAGGACAACCTATATGTGATGACTGCAGATGCATACCTATCGGACATCTACATTTATGGTAGGTACAAAACTGTACTTTTGGTGTTAAAGCAGAGGAGGTGCTAAAGAAAATGGAGGAAAAAGTGAAATCAATGCAAACAGTGAAAGATTTCCTGCAGGTACAGCCTCCACGTTTCAGCAGACACTGGCCTTCAAAAAATTGGTCCTTTCCAGCCACGGGCAGACCTCAAAGGGGCAGATACAAGCATCCAAGGGGTAGAGGGCAACCTCAAGGATCTTTCAGAGCCAGACAGTGGCAAGCACCAACCCCAAGAGGTGGAGAAGATAGATCACAGTCTTTTAGAAAACAGACACAATGACTTCCCCCTACACCTGCCAAGCAAAGCTTTTATGCCAGCACCTTAGGGCGGAAAACTGACATTATTCTCAAACAATTGGCATATTGTTACAAAAGACAAATGGATTCTGGACATTATAGACAGAGGCTACAGGTTCCACTTTCACACCCTTCCAAAAATGAGAGGCATGCCAAACCTGACACAAAATCAAAGGGCAGAGGCACAAAAACAAATTTCAGCTCTCATGGACATGAAAGCAATTCAAGAGGTACCTGCAAAGGAACAAGGTCAAGGGTTTTATTCCAGACTATTCCTGGTACCAAGGAAAGACAAAGATTGGAGACCTATCTTAGACCTATCCATCCTAAACACATATCTACAGGTGCCAAAATTCAAGATGCTCACATTACAGCAGCTTCTTCCCATGCTGGGCAAGGAGTCTTGGCTGGTAACATTGGACCTCAAGGAGGCATACCTGCATGTCCCTATCAGACAAGATTGCAGAAGATACCTCAGATTTCTTGCAGGTTCAACCCATTACCAATTCTCTGCATTGCCCTTTGGCTTATCTACTGCGCCCAGAGTGTTTACGAAATGCCTGGCATCAGTAATCGCCTTCTGCAGACTACAAGGGATACAAATCTACCCATATCTGGACGACTGCCTGATCCAAGCGGACAGCAAGGACATACTACTACAGCACCTGGCGTTTGTAATAAAACTGAACTTCCTGGGATACACAGTCAACAAAAAGAAATCAAAACTAATACTCTCTCAACAAATAATTTTCCTGGGTGCCAACTTGGATACAACCACCCAGATGGCCTACCTCACGCCAGACAAGCAAGGGCAACTGTCTCAATACTTCAGAAAAATGGCAACTTACACCAGGCTAACTGCAAGGAAAGTCCTGCAGGCTCTGGGATTCATAGCATCTTGCATCCTAATTATCCCATGTGCAAAGCTGCATATGAGGAAACTTCAGTGGTACCTAAAAAACGTTTGGTCTCAACACAGCCACAGCTTGGAAGCAATTATACCACTCATTCCATGCCTTCAAAAGGAATTTATGTGGTGGGCTCAAGCTTGCCAAAGAAACACGGGTCTTCCTTTCTGTGTACCTCAAGCAACTCAAATCATCACAACAGACGCCTCAGACTACGCCTGGGGAGCACATATGACAAATCAGTGCATTCAGGGAAAATGGGCACGAAAAGAGAAGCTCCTTCACATCAACCAAAAGGAAATGCTAGCCGTGCAAAAGGCTGTTATGACCTTCAAAGACCTACTGCATCCAGGCCAGCTATTGATAAGGACAGACAACACCACAGTGATGTGGTACATAAACAAACAGGGGGGAACTCATTCATACCCCCTGTGCAGGCAAGCCATGACCCTATGGAACACAGCACTGGAATTGAAAATTCAACTACAGGCACAATTCCTGCCAGGGAAGGAAAACACACTGGCAGACAACCTAAGCAGAAATATGACAGATCCACACGAATGGAAGTTGCATCCTCAAATTTTCACAAAGATAACTCAGGCATGGGGACAGCCAGACATAGATCTCTTTGTACCCACAGAAATTGCCAGTTGAAAAAATTTTGTTCAAGGACCTATCATCCACAAGCCTGGAAAGTGGACGCACTTTCCTTCAGTTGGGCAACATTGACAGTCTATGCCTTCCCGCCTCTTCCTCTGCTGCCCAAAGTTCTATTAAAAGCCAGAGCAGAGAGGCCAAAAATGATTCTCATTGCTCCAGACTGGCCAAGGCAACACTGGTATCTGCTCCTGAAGAGCCTGACACATTCCCCACCATGGATCCTAGCTCTAGTCCCTCTTCTGTTGTCCCAGCACAACTACAAAACTCTTCACAGCCATCTCAGAACTCTAAATCTAGCTGCATGGAGAATTCCTTGATTTCCCAACAGTTTCTCCTCTCCAAGGAGGTGCAGGATGTCATCTTGGAGGCCAGAAGACATTCTACTAGAAAGGCCTACACCGCCAAATGGAAACGATTTTGTGCCTGGAATCAAAAGAAGGGACAGAATCCTTGGGTAATAAATATACCTCAAATTTTACAGTACCTAGCTGAGATGTTAAACAATGGACTTTCCTTCTCCTCCATCAAGATCCACGCTTCAGCCGTTTCTGCACAATACAACACAGATCCTCCTTTATTCTCTCATCCTCTCTTAAGGCAGTTCCTCAGAGGGACAAAGAATATAAAACCCCCAAGGAAACTACCAGTCCCTGCTTGGGACCTCAACTTCGTATTGGAAAAGCTGACCCTTCCTCCCTTCGAGCCAACTTCTTCATCAGAGTTACAGTACTTGTCATGGAAAACAGCCTTTCTTCTGGCTATCACCTCAGCTCGCAGGGTTTCGGAGCTACACACCCTCATGGCTGTGCAACCATTCATCATTTTCCATCAGGACAGAGTTTCCTTACAAACCAACCCTACCTTTATGCCAAAGGTAGCATCCAGTGTAGCTTTGAATCAGACTATCCACTTACCTACCTTTTATCCTAATCCACAAAACAAAGGGGAAAGACTACTACATTCCTTGGACATTCACAGACAACTTCGTTATTATTTGGACAGGACAAAGCCATTCAGGAAATCTGAGGAACTCTTTGTGTCCTATGCTGCAGGTGCTCAAGGAAAGGCTATTTCCAAACAGACAATTTCAAAATGGATAGCCCACTGCATATGCATTTGTTACTCATTTTATGGAAAAACTGTGCCTGCATATATCAGATCCCACTCCACTAGAGCCACAGCTACCTCTGCAGCCTTCCTCAGGGGGGTCCCTACCAAGGATATTTTGGAAGCAGCCACCTGGAGTTCAGTGCACTCTTTCTCCAAGCACTATCACCTCCAACTTACTCTAAATCTAGAGTGGGCTTTGCCACAGCCGCAGGGCATCCTAGTCCCTCCTAGTTCCACTTAGTGCCTACCACCCTTACTTAGCTTTGGGATTCTACCCATCTGTTATGACTGCAGCTGTATGCACGATGAACATAGTACAGTTTTGTACCTACCATAAATGTAGATGTTCGAGTGCTCATACAGCTGCAATCCAGGTTTCCCTCCCTCCAACCCCTCTTAGGACAGGCCTTATGACAAACCCTTTTCATATAACCTTTTGGGGTACTCTTTTATGGTGTATTTGCTTGCAACTACTGTTTTTGATTTATCAACATTGCATTTTTGCATAACATTATGTTTGCCTTCTTTCTGGGGGCACCTGACATCTGGGGCAAGAAAAACTGAAGAAAATGGTGTCGGCTGCCTCTTTTATACCCCTGCCGCACTGACATCAGGGAGGAAGCGACGACAACCGACGCCGGACCTAGACTTTGGAATTCGGCCGACCGAGGACCCGCCTGACAGCAGGATAACCCCATCTGTTATGACTGCAGCTGTATGAGCACTCGAACATCTACATTTATGGTAGGTACAAAACTGTACGTACTTAAAATCCAAAGGGCCTTTTTAGGGCACATGTAGTGGAAGTTCCCCTAGGAGTAGAATGGGGGAACTCTGATGGAAGACACTGCCCAGATTACGGAGGTAGCCCACAAAATCAGCGTTTCAGAGAGTCCTTTCCCAAAAAACCCTATCCTGAACAGAAGCCCAATTGCCCTCCTCTAGAGGCAGTCGGGAAGCGCTTGTCCCTGCACCAAAATGCCTGGCTAGAAATCACATCAGATACTTGGGTGCAGAGGATTATATCCAGAGGTTATACCATTCCCTTTTCTGTTCCCTGTCCCATTTTCAAAAAAATCCCCAATGTTCCACCCAGTCAGAGGGAACCAGTAGACCTAGAGATTCAAAGACTGCTAGAGAAAAGAGTCATCCAGGAAGTCCCACCAGACCAGATAGTCTGGAACCTACTCAAGATTCTTTTTTGTACCAAAAAAGACAGGGGACTGGAGACCAATTTTGGATCTTAGCCTGTTGAACAAATCAGTTCGGCAAACAAAATTCCAGATGGCCATGGTACAGTCTATTTTTCCATTTTTGAAGAAGGATGACTGGATGTGCTCAGTAGACCTTCAGGATGCATATTACTGCATAAAAATGGACAAGCACTTCACAAGGTTCTCAGCTTCAGGCTGGGAGCCAGTCACTATCAGTTCAACTCCCAGGGTGTTCACCAAGTGCATGACAGTAGTAGCAGCTCACTTGAGACTGCAAGGATTCCGGATGGTTCCATATTTGGATGACTGGCTCATTACCGCTCTAACCAGGCACCTGTTGATAGTAGCAAGAGACTACTTTCTCCAGACTTTTTCAAACTTAGGAATAACTGTGAATTATGAAAAATCTCAATTGACTCCAACTCATAGTTTAGAGTTCGTAGGAGAAATGCTAAATAAGAAAACTTTCTTAGCCTTCCTTCCCCCAGTGAGATTACAAAAAATGAGGGAATGAGTTTGAAAAGGGTTCAGACACCTAGGCAGTGAGACATTTCCCTGTGGTACATTTAACTGGGGACACATGGCTGAAGTGACATTTAGCTGCATAGAAATATGTCTGTTTGCAAATTCCCTGTGGGCAAAGAGAAGAATGTGTTGCCATGCCCATAACTTCAATAACCAAATGCACAGGGGGAAAACAATGTCCATGGTCCCCAAGGGAACATGAGACAGCAGGCTGGCCAGAGGGCATGTCAGTAGCAATAAAAATGCAGTGCACAATGGTCAGTGCCTTTATAATTGGAGTGTGTGGACCACTACCCCCTTCACAGTAGGGAACATTACCTAAAATGCATACTGGAGCATAAATGTGACTACAGTAGCATTCAGGATTTCCTCCATGCTGTAGCACACTTCTACATGTTGTAGGTATATAAGTATGTACTGTACACTGAGCACAACATTCATTACTTCTTCTGCCGCCATGCATTTGGTTATTAAAGTTGTGAGCATGGCAGTGTGCGCTTCTCTTTGCCGAGAGGGAATTTGCAAACAGCCATATTTCTCTGCAGCTGAATGCCACTTCAACCATCTGTCCTCAGTCAAATGTACCACAGGGAAATGTCTCACTGCCTAGGTGCATGAACCCGTTAGAAAGATACAACACAAGAAAGTACCTGCCAGTCTAGTCTTACAAGTCCTAAGTTCAGTGATGGCTGCAGTAACTTTAGTTCCCCTGGCAAGATTTCATATGCAAATTATTCAATGGCTACTTGCATCTCGGTGGTCAGTACTTCACCAGGCTGTGTCACATCACATTTTGATCACCAATCTTTGCAGAAAAGATCTAGCTTGGTGGATGCACTTGGAAGAGATTCTTCTAGGTCATCCCTTTGTCCCACCGCAACCCAAGGCCATAGTGACCACAGATGTCTCCCAGATGGGGTGGCGAGGGCATTATCTGGGCAAGACTGTCCAAGGCACTTGATCCCCCATCAAGGACAGTATACATATCGATGTTCTAGAAATGAGAGCAGTGCTTTTAGAGTTACAAGCCTTTCAAACTGTTCTCCCTATAGGAACTGTTGCGATTCAAACAGACAAACATGTCAGTAGTTTGGTATATCAACAAACAGGGAGGAACCAAGTCTTACTGTCTTTGTCGAGAAGCACTCAGAGTGTGGCAGTGGGTGATTTCTTCCAACTGATTTCTGAGAGCAATGCATATTCTGGGGAGCTCCATTGTGATAGCAGACAAACTAAACAGGTCTATTCTTTTACCTCACGACTGGTCTCTCCATCCCAAAATGATGGAAAGTTTTTTCGTCAATGAGGCCAGTCTTGCTGCGACCTCTTCATCTCGCCCCCGAACAACAAGTGCAGCAGCTACTTCGCCATAATCCTCCCACCAGTGTGTCGCCCAAGGACATTGTTCTGCACAATTGGCTCCCCAGACTTTTGTATGCATTTCCCCGATTCCTTTAATTCCAAAATTCCTACACAAAGTCCTCAGGTTGAACAGCAGAGTAATCTTCATTGCCCCTTATTGACCTAGACAGATATGGTTCTCCTTTCTCTGGCCGTACCTGATACAAAAACCTTCGACTCTGGGTCCAGCTCCAGACCTCCTTTCTCATCCAGAGGACTTGAATACACTCGAACCTCCCAAACCAGTTCTGTTAATTGCCAAGCGAGTCAAGCTTCCTTCCCAGGAACATAGAATTCTCTTAGCCTCTAATAAGCCATCTACCTGTAAACTCTATACTAGTAAATGGAAGATATTTACCTTTTGTTCCCATGAAAGGAATATCAATCCCCCTTCAGGACCCATAGAAAAGATCTTAGAATTCTTATCCTCTCTTTTTGATGCAGGAGCCTCTCTTTCTACTATTAAAATTCAGCTAGCAGCAATTTCAGCTTTTCATAATGGTTTTGGGGATAATTCCTTAGCATCACATAAACTATGTAAAGCATTTTAAAGGGAACCTTTTTGTTGAGACCCCCTATTAAAGATCCTACCCTCCCTGGGATCTAACCCTGGTATTGCAGTGCCCCTTTGAACCTTCTGCTGAATGTGACATAAAATATTTATCTTGGAAAACCTTATTCCTGGTAGCAGTACCTTCTGCCAGGAGGATTTCTGAAATTCAAGCTTTATCTTGTAAGCCACCATACTTGATTTTTCACAAACATGGAGTTGCCTTAAGGAAGAATCCCTCCTTTCTTCTTAAGGTAATGTCAGACACTAATATTAATCAGACTGTTAATCTTCCAGTATTCTTTCCCAACTTTTCCAGTAAAGGAGAATGCTCCCTACATTTACTAGATGTTCACAGACAGTTACGTTTTTACCTGCGGATAACAAAAAATATTCAAAAATCAGACCAATTGTTTGTTTCCTTCTCAAGTGCCAAAATTGGTAGACCAGTCAGCAAAGTAACTTTAGCCAGATGGCTAAAAGACTGTATAGCCTTCATTTATGACAAAAAGGAAATTGATTTGCCTAGACCTATAAAGGCTCACTCTACAAGATCTGTAGCTACATCAGCAGTTTTTCAGTTCAAGCTTCCATGGATGACATTTGTGCAGCAACAACTTGGGCTTCTCCTCATACTTTTATTATTCATTACAAATTGGGTCTGGTCTCCAAGGGAAGAGCATCCTTTGGTTCAGTGGTGCTCAGCAACATCCTTCCTTGAGTCTGCCTAAGATCCAAGGTAGCTGGGGACTTTGTCCCATTGGTCAAGGATAAAATTGACATTTCAGATAAAGAAGATGTTCATCGTGTTTCACTGCTGCAGTCATTACACTTGGGTTATCTTGCCGTCAGGCGGTCGGTCCCGCAGTCGGCCAGATGGGTTATCTTGCCGTCAGGTGGTCGGTCCCGCAGTCGACCAGAGTTCCAAAGTCTTGGTCCGGCGTTGGTTTCTGTCGCTTCTTCCCTGACGTCAGTGCGCCAGGGGTATATAAGATGCAGCCGACGCCATTTTCTTCAGTCTTTCTTGCCGCGCAGTGCCCGAAGCAAAAGCAGTTTGCAAGTGCCGGTTGGCCGACTCCTGAGATTTTCAGATTCGAATTTCAGAACTGAAGTCTTCAATAAAGCTAAGTACCCCGTTGGGGAAACTTTTTCTTGCCTCAGACCGATGTCAGTAAAAGTTAATAATTGTATTTCTTGTGGGAAGCAAATACCTCATAAGGATTTTCATTCTTACTGTATTCCATGCCTAGGCCCAGACCACAACGTCACTAGTTGTCGGTTTTGTGCTAGATTTAACAAACGCACTATTAAACCTCGGTTTGATTTTGCACGCCATTATTTTGGCCGAAGGTTCAATTATACCATGCCGTCGGAACAACCGACGACCGGAATACACAAAAAACGCAAAGACAAGGATAAGGACAGGCAACCGAGGTCCAAAACCGACGACGAAGCCTCTTCCAGGCCAGTCGCCGGATCGCCGGTGCTCAGTGAGGCGCTTTCGCAGCCCCTGACTCCCGCTGCCTCAGAGCCACAGGCTGCTTCCGACTCCTACATGGAGACATCTAGGCCTCTGGAAACTCAAAGTATTGGATCTACGGAAACTATTCCCTCAGATGGGTCCGGAGCCGCTGAGCAGGCATCGGCTTTTGAGGGTGTCTTCAGACCTTCACAGCTTACAATCAAAACAACAGCCAAGTCAAAAACTCCATTAAAGTCAAAGAAACAAGTACAGCATTCTCCTGGACAGGCTTCCATGCCTAAGAAACAGATGCTCAAAATGGCCGAAGACCTAATTACTCTGATCAGGGGTTCCCATCCCCCCCCCCCCCTGATAAAAGGCCTAGGCAGGATACAGACTATCACTTCTCTGACCAGGTTTTCATTTCCTCTGATTCCTCTTCAGACCAGGGATATTCTTTACCCCCCTATGAGGACTCTGATGCTGAAGAATCTATACCTTCAGCCTCTCCTCCTGAGGATTACTCTTTTGGGGAAACTTTACATTCCATGAGGGAGCATTTCCATTGGGAGAGCCAGGATTATTCATAATCCAAGAAAAGGCTCAGAGATTTTCTGTTATAACCTCAGCACAGGCCCCTGGCTGTTCCGCCTGTGTTGGATATTGTGGATGATGTGTTCTCTGAATCTAGTTTAACCCCTGATTCTTTGCCCCCAGCTCCAGTCAAGCCAGACGGGTACTAGAGAGTCCCTGACTCTCACAAATTTGTTTACAAAAACCCTGCTGCAGACCCAGAAACTATTTCCCAGGGTCCCAAAGGGGTAAAGGCTTCCACTGCACAGGGATTCCAGAGCATTGGATAGATGGGGAAGAAAGTTTACACTTCTGCAACCCTAGCAATAAGGGCTCTAAATTGCCAGTTCCACATGCTTAAATACCAGCAATATTTAATGATTTGCTAAAACAAAAAAATGCCTACAAGCTTAGAAGGTCCTGAACATAAGGAAATGCAGGACTTATTGCATGCAGCTGAACAAGTGGGAAAACATACTCTGCAATGTGGTTTTGATTCATTAGAGGCGTCTTGTAGAGCCGCAGTTACAGGATCTGTGATAAGAAGGCATGCATGGTTAAAAGAACAAAATTTACCTGATCATGTTAGGGCAAAATTATTGGATGCTCCTTTACAGCATGATATCTTGTTTGGTAAGTTAAGGCTGAAGAGGTATTAAAGAAAATGGAGGATAAAACAAAATCTATGCAGACAGTAAAGGATTTCTTACAGGTACAGCCTCCTAGATTTAGCAGAAATTGGCCTTCTAAAAAGTGGTCCTTTCCAGTGTCAGACAGACCACAAAGAGGCAGATACAGATGCCCAAGAGGCAGATCTCAGCCCCAAGGCTCTTATAGACCTCGACAGTAGGGTGCTTCAACCCAAAAAGGAGGCAAAGACAAATCACAGCCATTCAGGAAACAGTCTCAATGACTTCCCCTTTCAAATACCAAACCCTCTCCTCTTGGCAGCTCCCTTAGGGGGGAAACTAGCACTTTTTCAACAAAATTGGCATATAATCACCCAAGACAAATGGGTACTGAATATTGTGTCTCAAGGTTACAGGTTCCATTTTCACTCTCTACCAAGGCCAAAAAGAATGCCAGACCTGCCTCAAAATCAATGGGCAGAGGCACAAAAACAAATTACAGCTGTCATGGACATGAGAGCTATTCAAAAAGTACCAGAACAGGAACAAGGACAAGGTTTTTATTCAAGACTTTTCTTGGTCCCCAGAAAGGACAAAGCTTGGAGACCCATACTGGACCTATCGATTCTGAACACATACCTGGATATACCAAAATTCAAAATGTTGACACTACAGCAACTTCTTCCCATGCTGGGCAAGAAGGCTTGGCTTGTTACTTTGGACCTCAAAGAGGCATACCTGCATGTCCCAATCAGACAAAATTGCAGAAAATACCTCAGATTCATAGCTGGCACAAAGCATTACCAATTCTCTGCACTGCCCTTTGGATTATCTACTGCGCCCAGGGTCTTCACAAAGTGCCTGGCACCAGTAATTGCATTTTGCAGACAAAAAGGAATTCAAATATATCCTTACTTGGATGACTGCTTTATTCAAGCAGAGAGCAAGGACATTCTACTACAACATCTGGCATTTGTAAAAAGATTACTAATGGGCCTAGGGTACTCAATAAACGAAAATAAGTCAAAACTAGTGCCCTCACAAGAGATAATATTCCTGGGTGCAAGCTTAAATACAACTGCCCAGATGGCTTATCTCACGCCAGACAAACAAAGGCAATTGACTCAGTATTTTCATTTGATGGCAACAAAGGCCCAACTCCCTGCAAGAAAAATTCTGCAGGCCTTGGGGTTCATGGCATCTTGCATACTACTAATTCCATATGCCAGACTGCATATGAGGAAGTTACAATGGTATCTGAAAAGTGTATGGACTCAACACTGCCACAGTTTGGAAGCAATAATACCACTCATTCCCTGCCTTCAGCAGGAGTTTCAGTGGTGGGCACAGGCATGTCACCACCACAAGGGACAGCCTTTTACTTTACCCACAGCCAGGCAGACAATAACAACAGATGCATCGGATTACACCTGGGAAGCAAACATGGCAGGACAATGTATCCAGGGCAAGTGGACCACAGACCAAATGCATCTCCACATCAATCAAAAAGAGATGCTAGCTGTACAAAATGCCCTGACAGCTTTCAAGGACCTTCTGCATCTAGGACAATTGCTACTAAAGACGGACAACACCACAGTTATGTGGTACATAAACAAGCAAGGGGGCACACATTCCTACCCCCTATGCAGACAAGCAATGACTTTGTGGAACACAGCACTGACCTATCAAATTCATCTGGAAGCACAATTCCTGCCAGGAAAGAAAAATACACTGGCAGACGACTTAAGCAGAAACATCATGGATCCTCATGAGTGGAAACTAAATCCACAAGTATTCAGCATGATAACTCATAAATGGGGGAGCCCAGACATAGATCTCTTTGCTTCCCCTCTGAACTGCCAACTACAGAAATTCTGCACAAGGACTTACCACACACAAGCATGGAAAGTGGATGCTGTCTCATTCAGTTGGAAAACACTGAAAGTTTATGCCTTCCCACCACTGCCTCTCCTTGCAAAGGTACTCCTAAAAGCCAGACTAGAGAGGCCACAAATGATCCTGATTGCTCCGGACTGGCCACGCCAGCACTGGTACCCAATATTAAGAAACATGGCTCAAGGCCCAGCATGGATTTTACCTCAAGTACCTCATCTTCTGACTCAACAAAACAATCAGATCCTGCACAGCCAGCTCAAAACCTTAAATCTGGCTGCATGGCAGATTACTTAACCAAACAGTCAACACTCCTCTCTAAAGCTGTTATGGATGTCATTTTGGAGGCCAGGAGGCCCAGCACCAGGAAATCTTATTCAGAAAAGTGGAACAGATTCTGCGCCTGGAACCAGGCTCAAGGCCTTGACCCTCTTGTCCCAAATATTCCTCAGATATTACAATACTTAACTGAGATGCTGGACAAAGGCCTTTCCTTTTCATCTATTAAGATCCACGCCTCTGCTATTTCAGCTCATTACAACAGGGATCCTCCTATTTTTTCTCACCCATTACTAAGACAATACCTCAGAGGGGCTAAAAACATAAGACCGCCCCGGAGATCACCAACACCAACTTGGGACCTCAACTTTGTTTAGGAAAAACGTACTTTACCACCTTTTGAGCCAGCCATTTCAGCAGAATTAAAATTTTTGTCATGGAAAACTGCTCTGCTAATGGCAATAACTTCAGCACGAAGAGTCTCAGAGTTACAGGCACTAATGGCAGTGGAACCTTTCATCATTTTTTCATCAAGACAGGGTTTTCTTAAGAACAAACCCTACATTTATGCCATAGGTGGTATCCAGTGTGGCTCTTAACCAAACCATTCACTTGCCAACTTTTTATCCAAATCCCCAGAATAAAGGGGAGAGACTTCTTCACTCATTGGACATACATAGGCAGTTACATTTCTATTTGGACAAAACAAAAGCTTTCAGAAAAACTGAGCAACTGTTTGTATCATATGCTGCAGGATCACAGGGAAAGGCTATTTCAAAACAGACCATTTCAAAGTGGATAGGACACTGTATCCGTTTCTGCTACACACAACATGGAAAAACTATGCCTAATAACATTAGGCCTCATTCTACCAGGGCGACAGCCACTTCAGCGGCCTTTCTTGGAGGAGTATCAACCAAGGATATTTTGGAAGCTGCAACTTGGAGTTCAGTGCACACCTTTACCAAGCATTATCACTTACCTCTATACTCCAAATCCAGGGCTGGCTTTGCCACTGCAGTTCTGCAGGGCCTCTTAGCCACTCCTAATCCTAATCCTATAAGTCCTAGAACCCCACTTTCTTAGCTAGGACTTATCTATACCTCTCTATCCTATACAACCTATGTGGTGTATTTTCTTGTAGCTGAAGGTATTGTTTTTTATTTTTTATATATGTTATTAGCAATATGCATTTCCTACCTATTTGGGGGCACCTGACATCTGGGGCAAGAAAAACTGAAGAAAATGGCGTCGGCTGCATCTTATATACCCCTGGCGCACTGACGTCAGGGAAGAAGCGACAGCAACTGACGCCAGACCAAGACTTTGGAACTCTGGCCGACTGCGGGACCAACCGCCTGACAGCAGGATAACCCAAGTGTAATGACTGCAGCAGTGAATACACTTGAACATCTACATTTATGGTAGGTACAAAACTGTACTTTATATACTCACAATAACGTTAATCTGAGATGTCCATCTTAATTTATCCTTGACTACCCTTCCTCATTCCCCCGCCCTTTGGAATGTCCTTTGATGGAACGGATATGCCACATATCTCTCTCTCTTTTGACTTGTGTTACATAGCCTTCTGTTCTTATGTCTGCTTGTCTGTAATCTGCAAATTTGATTTGAGGTAACTAGGTGAGATGTATTGTGGGTAGGGTTGAAGGCTGAGAGTTTTTGGCCTGAGCGAGCTGTAGAAACGGCTTAGACAGTTCTGATTCTCAGAATCAAACCCATTGGCCAAGGATAAATGAAGATGGACAACTCAGATGGAACATTTTGGTGAGTACCTAACTTCTTTTTTTAATAGTATTTTAAAAGGAAGAGAAGTGCTGTCATGCTGGAAGAAAGCTGTGATGGCTGTATTTCTGAAAAGAAGGTAAAGACCCATCAGATCCAACCTCCTGAAGACCATTTCAGTGTTAAACCATGACTATAAAGTGTGAATATTTATTTACTAGTAAATATGTTTAGTTCTTTCATCTGGATACACAGGACTTCATCATAACATTTGAATTTACCATGCCAAAATGTTTAAAATGTTGTGCTACTACCCATGTGACATATTTCATTCACTCAACTTTAATAATTAAAATTCAGTGCGTACTGGACAAAGGTTTAAAGGCACACACACATACATGCTTGTTTACATTTACAAATAAACTTAAAAATAGCTGCTCTTGAAAAACATATTTATTGTTGTGAACCTAATGAATAAAATTCATATTAATAATGAACATTATTCCTGCAAAAATGTATAAAAATCACTGACATTATTGTGACCCTTTCATTTTTAAAATTACATTCTCTGCTCACTTTTTATCAAACCTCATAGGAATGAATATACAAAATACAAGATATCGATAAAAATGTATTCAATCTTGATGCCTCCCAGCATCTAGTTTTAATTGCCAGCACAATTCCATTGCTTCTAAGAACGCAGTTCCTGGTCCTCTCTGGGGTGGGGTCTTTGTCATCCTTATGCAGTACAAAAAAAAATAATGAATAGCACATTTTTCAACATGTTTAGAGAGGGTATCTCATGTCTAATGTCATAAAGATGTTCATAAATTTGATCCCTCAACATCCTCTTGGTTTTCCCTACATAAAAACGGGCACATTGTAGGCACTTTGCTAACTATACCACCCCCTTGGATCCACAATACAAATGCTCTTTAGCTTTAATATTTTGTTGTCCTAAATCAACTCACTTGCTATCTAAGATACACTAACATTGGTGGCAGTTACCACATTTGTATTTCACCCATTTTTTTCTTACACTATTGATCCAAATCCTCAAAATATAGGTTTTATTTAAATTCTTCTCCAGTTTAAAATACAGTAATAGGTCTGTCTCCCAGTCTGCCCCTCATTTCTCCATTTTTAATAAATATGTTCTAATTCCTGTCAAAAGTCTGACTAATGGCTCCATGGTCCACACTATAAGATGTTAACTAGTGACTTACTGTAAAGTCCCTTGTTTTCATTTTTATTCTTGATATCTTTATTAGTTTTGCCATTTACTTCCCTGAGTATTGGGCTGTAAAACCCTGTTCTTTTTGCATTAACTTCCTCAAATACAGATTTTATAGATGCCTTAGAATATCTTCACTTAATAAACATATTTGCTAGCTTTTCAAATTCTGGGAGGTAACCATCATATTTATTCTCTACCCGTTTCTCATAAAACCTGATAGGAACGTAGAGTGGTAAAGGTGTTGCCAAAATCGATAGATATGGATCAGTGCACTTTTGTGGAGGGGAGGCAAACATTTCACAACATTAATTGAACAATGAAGAACTAGAAGGAAGCAGAATGTAAGAAAATATTACTGCTGCTAGGTCTTGATGCAGCGAAAGCTTTTGACAGAGTAAGCTGGGATTTTATAAGTAGGGCAATGGAAGCATTTGCCTTCCCTGATACAATAAAGTTAATTAGGAGGATGTATGAAGTATTGGGGTTAAGAATTAAAGTGGGAGGATTCCTGTCTGATAAGTTGTACTTGAAAAGAGGGACCAGGTAGGGGTGCCCTCTTTCCCCTTTGTATTTGTTTTTTGTTTAGAGCCATTGACAACTAAAATAAGGGATTCAGAAATTTCATGATATAATTGGTATGGTAATTATTATTTTGTACTTGATAAATACAGAGAAGGACATCTTGGTGTGTTGGAACATTTTGAGACAGTTTCAGTTCTTTTCCTGATATAAAATTAATGAAGATAAAAACAAAGGATATAATTAGGGATATAGACAATAGATAAGAGAGGGCTGGAATTTACTGGAGAAAACTGGCAAAGGAACCAAGGTATTGGGAGCAAATAACTGGAGAGGGAAAGGTAATAAAATGGAAAGACGCCAAGAACTTATTTGGACTGCAGGCTAGAAATTGCCTTCCATATCAAGGACTTATATCAGAGTATAGGCAAAAAGAAAGAAATAGGGGGTCCTAATTGAAAGACCAGCACTGGTAGAGTTTTTAGTAGAATCTAGAGAAAAAGTTGCCCTTAAGAAAGGAATAATCAGTAGAGCTTATAAAGTATTGCATGATAACTATAAGAATCAATCAGAGGAGGTTAGGAAGTATTGGGAAGAGAGATTAGATAAGCAATTCACAAAGAAATAGGGGGTATATGTATGTCTCCCAAATATGCAACAATTTATTTTTATTTATTTTGTTTTATTTTAACATTTGTTGACCGGGAAAGTCTGACTAGGCTCCACAGAGTCTATTTTCAGTGGAGGCCCGGGGAGAAACTTTCCAGTCGCATGTCTTTAGAATGTGAGAGGAAACCAGAGTGCCTAGAGGAAACCCACGCAAACGCAGGGAGAACATGCAAACTCTGCACAGAAGGCACCCCAGCCGAGAATCGAACCGGAGAACCTCTTGCTGTGAAGCGACAACATTAACCGCTGCACCACTGCACCGAGGATCTTTGCTTGGAAGTGTTTACATTGGTATTTTTACACCCTAAGCAGACTTCAAAGAATTTTTCTTCAGATGACAGCAAATATTGGAGGTGAGATGGGGATGAAAGAGGTAACTAGGAACATATTTTCTCGGTGTGTAATTAGTTGGCACACTTTAAAGATTCCTTGCAGACTGCTGTATCAGAGATGTTGGATGAGCAAATTGAAGTAAGTAGGTAAATGATTTTTTGAGCTGTGATACAGCATCAGAATTGCCTAGACATAATAAGGCCTTGCTGAGTCTAATTATGATGGCTGCCAAAAAAGCCATTACTAGAAAATGGAAATCGAAGTCTAAACCAACTTTACTAGAAGTAGCGAAGATAGTAACAGAGGTAAAACAACTGAAACTGGGATCTTCAGAAAAGGGTAGAAGCAAATTACATAGGGAAATGTGGGCTCAGTACATGCAGAGGAGGAACAAGGTTTAAAAGAAGGTAGGATTTGAATGAGCTATGTAATGGCTGACTAACAATGACTGGATATGTTAAAGGTGATGTGTAATGTTTATAGCTACAGTTGTGTTGCACGGTTTGGAATGTATAATGTTTGCAACTGAGATTGTGTCACTATGGTTTATGAAAAATATATATATAAGTATATAAGAACTGTATAAAAGATATATAAATATATACATTTATATAAATGTAACATGACCTATGTCATACATGAGAATTTAATAAAGATGTTTCTTGTTTAATAAAAAAATAAAAACAAAGGCTATAGCCATAAATTATGTACCCACTCATGACTTGGTTCAGGAGTACCCATATGTATGAGGGTATGATAATATGAAGTACTTAGGAATATGGATTAAAAGGCTTTGTTATGGCAGCTGAGGAAATGTGGGAAGAGGCTAAAGAAAAGATAATAAAAACGAGAAACTGGAAACTCTTTCTTATAGATATGGATAGTAAGATACAAGCAGTGAAAGTGTTTTTAGTCTCTTATTTTTATATACATGTCAGGCATACTTTTATCAACCACTAGAGAAGTTGTGGACAGTAATTAATGAAGAGTTGAAAGAAATAGTTTATCTGGGGAAGAAGTAGCCAAGAGTTTAGTAGGATAAGTTGATCTTCCCAATAAAACTGTGGGGGTTTAGATTACCTGATTTGAAGGAATATTTTGAAAATGCAGAGTTAAGGCTCATCTACATAAGACAAGCAGAAGATTATAGTTCACAGTGGATAGAGAGGATCCTAAAGCGGGGGGAGTTCAAGGAAATCATTGGAGAGTGGGATTTTCAGTGCTGCCTTTAAGGAGAATAATAACCACTGTACAGAATTTTATATTCATAAAGTTGTGAAAAGTATTCTAAAAACTGAGCTAAAATTTGAATGAAGAAAGAAGATTTGCCAGTAATGATGACTGCAAGTTGGGGTATGAAAAATAGGCAGGAGGGGACTGGTATTTACTGTAGAAAACTGGCAAAGAAAGCAAGGTATTGCAATCAAATAACTAGAGAATAAAAGGGATGAGGCCAAGAAGTTTGGACTGCAGGTTAGAGACTGCCTTCTGTATTGAGTATATAGACAAACAAAGGGATAGGGGAGTCCTGCTCTGGTATAGTTTGTAGTTGAATCTAGAACTGAAATTTTTGTTAAAAATGGAATAATTAGTAGGATATATAATATATTGCAAGATAACTATAAGAATTAATCAGAAAATGTTAGAAAAGATTGGAAAGAGAGGATGGAAAAACAGTTTACAAGGGAACAATGGGAAGGACATATGGATGGCCCCGAAGTATTCAGCAAAGTCCAAAAGGTGTAGGATTTTTGCTTGGAAGTGTTTGAATAGATATTTTTACACCTCAAGCATACTTCAAAGAATTTTTCCTCAGCTCAGTAGCAAATGTTTAAGGCATGATGGTGAAGAAAGTGGTAACTGGGAAAATGTTTTTGGGTTTGTAATGATTTGGCAGATTTTAAAATATAGATTCTTGTCAGAAGTATTGGTGGAGCAAATTGCTGTAACTAAGGAAATGATTCTTTTGAGCTGGGACACGGAATCTGAATTGCCTGAATATAGTATGGTGTTATTAAGTTTAATTATTTTGGCTGCCAAAAAAACAAATTACTGCAAAATGGAAATCAGAATCTAAATCAGCCATATTTGAAGTGCTGGATATTGTAAAAGAGATAAATGAACTGGAAGAAGATCTTTAAAAAAGGGAAGGAGCAAATTACATAATAAATATGAAAGGAAGTTTGTGGGAAGAATACATTCAGGGTACTGTTCAGGAGAAGGAGTGATGTTTAAAGGGAGGCAGGAATTGATTTATGTAATTTTGGAATGAAAAATAGGTGCTATAAAGTAAGAAAACACATAATGTATAATGTGTGTAAATGAAAAAAAGTGTTAATCTGGTTTGTTTTCTTTTCTATTAATGTATGTATGACCATGTCTTAAGTGATAATTTAATGAAGATGTTTAAAAAAAAATAAATAAATATGCAGAATAATCACATAAAAATGTGAATGGTGCTTTCCTACTTACCCGTTGAAAGAAAATGATTTTAAGAAATTGGTATTGAAAAAGCTGTGGAATGTACAAACTTCTTCAGAAAGGATAGTTGAGGAATGGGATAAACTGTAAATGAAATTTTAAAATGTTGCAGAAATGAAAGAGAAAGCGATATGGGAAAGACGTAATGAAGTTTAAAATATTGCAGATGAAGGAGAATATTTTGGAATAAAAAGAGCATTTGTTAAGTGCTAAAGGAATAATAAAGGAGTATTTTGTTAATATGCATGAGTTTAGTAAAGTTGCTGTTCAACAACTATTTTTGATGACACCCCCAGAGCACAAAAAATATTTGCACAATAAGTTAGACAACAGAAAATAGAAGGGGGCATTACCGAGATAATGAGCCTATGAGTATAAAAATAACCATATACTCTATAAAGGTACTAGAGAGATTTCAGAATTTCTTTGACAATCTGTATAGAACACAGGAATGGGAGAACAAATAAAAAATGCAAATGGAAACATTTATGTAAGGCTTAGATATGCCAGTGTTAGGGGAAGATGAGGCTCATCAGTTAATAGCTAATATGGGAGAGGATGAGATAAAAAGGATGATGTATAATCAGTCAACAAGAACAGAGGGCATTCCTGTGAAGATTTAGAAGTCATGGGGTGAAGTGATAAAGATTTGTTTAACAATGTTTTAAAAGAAGGGTTAGTACCCACATCCTGGAAGAAAGCTGTGGTGGCTGTATTATCAAAAAGGGCCCTTTAAATCCAACATCATGTAGGCCAGTTTACATTTTGAACTATGGCTATAAAGCAGTTTATGTCTATACCAGATAAGAGAATAGTGAAAGTGTTGCCAACACTGAGGGATGCAAAAGTCATCCGGTTTGTTTACAGTCATTTCTAAGGGGTATGGTTTGGTAGCTGTTGAGAGGTTCTTGAACCAGATTGGACTCTTGGTACCCATCGATGTGGATAGGGTTTGCTTGTTTCTGGACTATGTATTCATTAATAATATCTTCGTGTTTGGCAGTGATTTTTATTGCCAAAATACTGGTGTGGCTATGGGTACCCCTACAGGAATTCTTACGCAAATCTGGTATTAGCATTTTGAGAGGACCAGGTTATGTTTAACACGACATTTAAATGGAAGAAAAGTTTGAAATATTATGTTCGTTTTGTAGATGATGTGTTTTTATTGTGGGGGGGGGGCGCGAAGAGCTATTTGATTTCATTACTTATTTGGAAACTACCACTGATTTTTTTTTATGATTCAGTATAGCAAGTTCTGTCACATCCATAGATTTTTTGGATGTACGCTTGTTTAAGAACAGTAATGGGAAGATAGAAACCATTATATATAGGAAAAATTGTTGGAGAAACAGTCTTTTGGTTCAGGATAGCATGCACCCTAGGCATTCATTTAGTAACATTCTCAAGGGTCAGTTTTATAGAATGGCAAGGCTGTGTACCAATGATGAGAGCTTTAGACAGAAATCCTTTGAACTGGTGGATGACCTCAGAAAGAGGGGTTACAGAGGAGATGTAATAGAGCGAGCATTCCATCAATGTCAGGATGAAAGGGCTGACAGGGCACGGCCCTGGCTTCCTAAGGGTAGTAATGATACACAGTGACCTGCAACAGCCAAAAGGCAACCCTTACGGGTTAACATCAAGTACAGTAATAATATTGGCGGCATATGTAACATCATTAGACAGAACTAGGGCATTTTGCTAACAGATGATAAGTTTAAGAATATTGTAACAGAACAACCACAGTTTTGCTTTGAGGCATAAGAATTTAAAGGACTTGTTGTGTAGTGACAGATGTCGAACCAATGGGGCCAGGATTAAACATCAGGATATTTTTCCTTGCAGGCATTGCAAGGCATGCCAACATGTTAGACAGAATAATTTATTTGTATATTCAGAGACTAAGAGGGAGTATTCCCCGGCACTCTATGCAGATTGTCACACGACGGATGTTATATACCTGGCTCAGTGTAAAGGCTGTCATTCATTCTACGTTGGCAAGACCAACTGTAAATTGAAGAACAGGATATTACAGCATTTGTCAGCCATACGTACAGATAGTGAACATAATGCCTTGTATCAACATGTTAGTAAAAATAGTGGACATACTTTTGATTTTATGGTGCTCCAGGTTATAAAAATTTCTAAAGGAGGGGGAGATTTGTCCAGTTTAACTGAATATTATGAGACAAAATGGATCATTGAGCTGGCTGCTCATAGACCCCCCAGGTATGAATGGTGTAATCCCTGTAAAACCTGCCCTGAAGATGAGAAGGGCTTAGCAGTGAATTTGATTGGTTATTGAATATTTTAAATGTGAAAGTTTATTCTGTTGGAAGTTGTCTGAAGAAGGGTTTGTAACCTGAAAGCACTTACATTATATTGTGTTTTATTAAATTGCATATTTCTACAGAGTGGTGGTTCAGATATTTTCTTCATTTTGCAACACTGAGAGATGTAGATCATTGTGGTTTATATTAACAAAATAATGATGGCCCAAAGGAAAGCAGAGTCAAAAAGACCCCTTTATTGTTCGTTGCTCTTGCTGCAGAGAAGGGATTCAACAGAGTTACTTTACTAGGCAGGAGTGTCCTCATTCCCCTTTATTTTTTTTTTGTTTGTTTTTTTCTACTTAGACATTGGCAAAGAAAATAAGGGATTCAGAAATTCAAGGATTAACTGGTATGTACACAAGAAGAAATAGCCTTATTTGCAGGTAATATTTTGTAATCGATAATTCCTGAAACAAATGTTTTCAGTATTGTTGAACATTTAGAGACAGTTTCAAGTCTGTTTTTCAGGATATAAAATAAATGAGAATAAAACAAAGGCTTTAGGAGTAAACTATGTTCCTATACACAAATTGGTTCAGCAATACCCATATTTATGAGGAATATGATAAGATGAATGTTTAGGTGTTTGGATTAAAAAGGTTATGTTATGGTAATTAAGTATATATAGAAAGAGACTAAAAAGCTAATACATTTACTCTTCAAAAGAAACCTTGACGAGTGGATGGGAAACAGAAAGTTTACCCCGGGGATCACTTCAGTGGCTGTGCTGGACAGAGGCACAGGGAACTAATCTAAGGGGGCCGCAAAAGCCAACACATTCTGGCTAGGCTTATAAGTGCCTTCGGGCAGATAGCCTAGTACCAACCTATGAACATAAAGTGAGAAGTTGGAAGCCCTTGACGATGGATGTGGATAGTCAAGTACAAGCAGTGAAAATATTTTAGTTCCTTTATTATTGTATACAGGTCAGGCTTATTTTTATCAACCAGAGAAAAAGCTGTGGGCCATAATTAATAAAGAATTGAAAGAATTTATTTGAGAAGAAAAGAGGGCAAGAGTTAAGTGGATTAAGTTGTTTCTCGCCACAGAACAAGGTGATTTAGGATTCCCAAATTTATAGGGATACATTAGAGCTACACAGTTAAGGCTCATATACATCACACAAGCAGAAGACTACATATCAGAGTGGAAATAAATTATGTTGAAACAGGGAGGGAGGGAGTAAGATTTTGGATACAGATACTCAAGGAGAACAGTAACAAACATCCATAGTATCATATGTAGAAAAGAAAATATTTTCAGAAAAAAAAAATTCTAAGCTTGTTTCCTGCCTTTCCTGTAAGTCATGTAGTCCAGATACAGATTTGCTTGTATCCAGGACTGTTTGTAAGCTTCTGAACCCCCAAGTCTTTCTGTGTTGGAGGGAAGCCTTCTAGCTTAATTTTGTTTCTTAGAACTAACCAGTTTTCTAGTTTCAGCACTCAAATCTGTTTATTTGAGCTCAGCACTTGTTCAGAACTCATTGTAAGCACTAAATAAGCTACAAATTACTACAGCACTCAACTTTCCTCACTTGTCTAGAGGAAAACAGTTTTTAGTACTTAATAAATAAGTACCTATCCAGGCATGTCTAAGGGTCAGTTCCCGGTGTTTTCTCCTGTCTACCTGATGAGTCTGGGCATCTTGGGGCAATGCAGCAATTGCCTCATGTACACAGACAACCCTCTTCTCCTACCACTCAACACTACAACCTGTGAGAGATGCACTTATATAGCTAAACTGGAAGCAAAGCTCTCTTCACCCAAGACTGGACTAGATAGTCAAGAGGAGAAGGTAAACACTTGCACCACACCACACTCATCACATAGTCCCTCAAAACCTACACCACCAAAACACACACATAGAAACACAAAGCACTCCTACATTCGCAGAGGCTCTCAAAAAAATCTACCTAAGCAACAGGGACCTCCAAAGCAGAAACTCAGACAACCTCCACCCCCCCCCAACACAACCCAAATGACACATAGCCCACAAGCCACTCAACCACAGCCCATAAGGCATAACAACGTACCCAACACACTCTAGTCATAGGTGACTCTATAGTCAGGCACACTGATGTTCCACTCACTAGGCTAAACAAGGAGAAAGTTACTGTCAGTTGCCTGTCAGGTGCCAGGATCCGCCACATAACGCATGCACTCACGTCACTCCACAACAAGTACAAATATGACTCTGTCATTGTCCATGTTGGTATGAATGACCTGAGATGTACCTCCCTGGACTACATGAAAAGAGACATGGAGAAGCTGTAAGATCTTGTAGCCCAGGTAGTTATGACCCTAGCCCTGAGTAGCATCCTGCCTTCACCCAGAATGATACCTCAGTACAAGGACAAAATGATTGACTTCAACAATTGGCTAAGCTTCTGGTGTCATTCTAAGGGGATCCAGTATCTGCCTGGGATGACATGATCGACAAACCATGATGCTTTTCCAGAGATGGCCTGCACCTGTCGCCTTTGGGATTCCGGATACTGGCTAAGGCTCTTGCCACCCCATGTAGTGCCTTTTTTAGGCAAGATTCAAATGACAAATTCACCACCATAACAGGTACAAGCAAGCAAAATCTGAGGGTAATGCTACTTAATGCTAGAAGTCTAAACCTCAAAATGCACTCACTTGAGGCACTTCTTAAAATGGAGAACATCAACATCTGTGCAGTGACAGAGACCTGGTTCAAGGCTCCAGAGAGCATCCCTGCATTACCAGGCTATAATTCATACCACACCTTTTGGCCACCTAACCTGGACCGAAGCACTAAAGGCGGAGGCGTGTCCATATTCATTAATGATATCCACACCTACAGGCTAGTTGCTCAGCATAATGCATCCAAGATTATCCAAGTGCAGCTAACTCTGGGCAAGACCGCAATACAGATTGTAGCTTGCTACAAATCCCCCACCATGCCCCAGGATTCCCACTCCTCATTTCTTGATGCACTGGAAAATATTAGGGTACAAACTAACACCCGAATAATGGACGATTTCAACTACCCCACCATTAACTGGGAAAACTACTCCTGTACCAACTCTTGTGCTCAACGTTTTCTGGAATTCATAAATTCCAACACCTTGGATCAACCTATCCACACCCCCACCAGGAGCAGCAATATCCTAGACCTGGTCATTACCAGCATGGGCAACTGGTGTTGCACACTAGAGGTCAATTCCTTGTTGGTCAGATCCGACCACAAGCAAATCACCCTAGACATCCACATCCCACCCCCACCCCCATTAGGGAAATCACCATAAAAAATTTCTCCAAAGCCAACTTCACGCTTCTTAAGACAGAAGTGGCAAACTTCATGACACCCATGCTGATGGACAATAGAGATACGACTGCTGAATCCTATACAATTGCACTTTATAAGCACTTACACGAGTGCATGGATTGTGCAATCCCTAACAGAACCAAGATGCTATCCTCCGAAAAAAAGTAAGCCAATCTGGTGGTCCCCTGCCATAAACCAACTCTACAACAGAAGAAAGAAACTGTTGCAGATTGGTGGAACTCCGTGGTCAGCCTCAGTAAGAAGCTGCGATCCCTCATAAAATCGTCCAAAGCTAGTTACGAAAACAAAATCGCCACTGATTCTAAAGACAACCACAAAGCATTCTATAGCTATGTCAAGAGTCTCAATGGCAACACTCAGATCTGCTCTGAGTTACAGCACAATGGTACTAAATATACAGAACCAACTGATATTGCCAACATCCTGGCAGATAGGTTCAGTGCTAACTTTACCCCTCTCTCATCTCCTAAAGTGCCCATCTTTATACCAGAAGAATGCAAAGTTCCTGTAATCAAGGCTGCACAGGTAAAAAACACACTCTCCAAAGCCAAGAACACAGCATCCATGGGACCTGACAACATCCCAGGCTGCATTCTACATGAACTACAGAAAGAACTGGCACCCCACCTAAGTACCATGTTCAGTCATAGCCTCACCTCAGCCTTTGTGCCCACTGAATGGCGCACAGCAATGGTTATCCCACTCCACAAAGGGGAAGCCACCATGGACCCCGGGGACTACCGCCCCATTAGCCTGACAAGCCTGGTCTGCAAGGCCATAGAACGTATCATCGTGGAAATTATAAACAATGACATTGGTAATCTCCAAACTCTGGACCCTACCCAGTTCGGGTTTGTAAAAGGCAGATCATGTCTCCTAAACCTGATAGACTTCTTTGAAGCGGTCACCAAAGACGTAGATGAGGGTAAGGTGGTTCACACAGCCTGTCTAGATCTCAGCAAGGCTTTTGACACCATCCCCCACTCTGGAATTATAGATAAACTCACTAAACCTGGTATAAATCCATATGTCACAAGATGAGTTGCCAACTGGCTCACTGACAGAACCCACACTGTGAAAGTAGCAGACTTTAAATCCAACTTCAGACCAGTGACAAGTGGGTCCTAGGTCCTCTCCTGTTTGGTATCTACTGCTCTGAAGTACAGGCTAACACAGAAGGTCTTTGGCTAACAAAGTTTGCAGATGACTGCAAACTAGGAGCCATAAACAAAACTCCTAACGATGTGGACATCCTACAAAAAGGCCTCACTGAGACAGATGCCTGATGTTAAAGCCGTGGTCTCAAGCTCAGTGCCAAAAAGTGCATTGTCACCCCTTTTGATAAAAACTCTTGTATCCATGAACTACCACATAGGCGGTAGTCTACTTAACACCAAAAGTATGATAAGAGACCTTGGGACACAGGTGGCCAGTAGTCTCTCCTTTGATAATCATATCGCCACAGTAGTCAGGAAGTCCTTCTACGTGGCACACCTCATCGCAAAAGGTTTCTCATCCAGGAAAAAAGAGGTCATTGTTCCGCTCTACTTATCACTCATTAGACCCATTATAGAGTACAATGTCCCTTTTGATATGTACCTCACAAGACATCAACAACAACTGGAAAGGCCACAGAAATACCTCACAAAGAGGATTACTGGCCTCAAACAGATGCCCTACGCAGACCGTCTCAAAAAACTCCAGCTTTACTCTGTCGCATATCGCCTACTCAGAGGCAATCTCTGCCTACTATACAAAGCTATGTCAAACCCAGAGCTGTTGGACATGCTCCACTTAAAGAAATCCCAATCCCTCCGAGCTACACGGTCTAGGGACCTAAACCTTGTCACCACAATAAACAGAAAATGCTGGAGGGATAGATTCCTGTCCCAGAGACTTCCCATACTCTGGAACAAACTACCTATCTATATCAAACAAAGCTCCTCATTAGCACTCTTCAAGAAAAATCTTGATGATTGGATGGGAGATAGGAAATTCACCCCGGGGATTACTTCTGTGGCTCTGCTTGATAGGGGCACAGGAAAATAATTTTTCTTGGGTGGCAAAAGCCAGGGTACCATTTGGCTAGGCTTATATAGGCTTTAGGGCCAATAGCCTATTACCTACCTATGAGAAGGGAATGGAGTCAAAACATTTTATGAGTAGGGATGACTGTAAGTAGGGGCACAGAAAATAAGCAAGAGGGAGTTGGAAAATTACCAATGGAGCCAACATATTGGGAGCAAGTAACTAGGGAGGGAAAAATCATAGAGTGGGATGAAGCTAAGCAGAATTTCATAGGTTTATAGGTGTGTACTAGGCTAATGGCCCCGGTTCCTTTACAAGCCTAGCCCAAAAAAATTTGCCCAGGCACCGTGCCACCTGATATTAGTTCACAGTGCCCATACACAGTAGTGCAACTGGAATGATCCCTGAAGTGAACTTTCTGTTATCCATCCACTCGTCAAGATTTCTCTTGAAGAGAGCCAGTGAGATGCTTTGCTTGACATGAATGGGAAGCCTATTCCAGAGTATGTGCAGTCTTTGGGAGATGAACCTGTTCTTCCAGCATTTTCTGTTAATTGTGGTAATGAGGTTGTGTTCTCTGGTGCGTGTGGTGAAGGGGGGGTTGGGATTTCTTTAGGTGTAGCATTTCAAGTAGGGCTGGGTCAGACATGGCTTTGTAAGTCAAGCACAGATCACATCTATGTAGACGGTAAGAGGCTGAGAACAGCTGAAGTTTCTTGAGACTGTCCATGTAGGACATGTGTTTAAGGCCTAGGATTCTTTTTGTGAGGTACTTTTGTGACCTCTCCAGCTGTTGTAAGTGTCTGGTCAGGTACATGCCAAACGGGGCATTATATTCGATGATTGGTCTAATGAGGGATGAGTAGAGAGTGATGATGACCCCTTTCTTCCTGGATGCGAAACCTTTGGTTATAAGATGTGCCACGTAGAAGGACTTTCTGACCACAGTGGCAGTGTGGTGGTCGAAGGTGAGGTGGCTGTCGACCTGGGTGCCCAGATCTCCTATGGCCCCTTCAGTGTTCAGTGGACTCTCATCAACGTGGTAATTCTTGGGAACTGAGTTTTTTCCAAAGGGGATGATAATGCTAGCTTGTACCGCATTTAAAGTGTCTTTGCTACTGTTTTAACTGCTTTTCTGCAAAAAACAATATCCAGCCCACCATCCATTTTTTTGGATAGTGGGCTGGATACTGTCTGCCTAGCAGGGATTGTTAACAGAGTATAGCCATAGGGAAAAAGGAGAGTGTTAAATGAATGACCATGTCTGGTTGAGTGTATAGCTGAGTCTATAACAGAAATGCAGTAAAAAAGGATAATTAGTGGGGCTTATAAAAAAAATGCATGATGACTGTAAGAATCAATCAGAAGAGGTTAGAAAAGAATGGGGAATGCATTGGCTCCAAAGTGTGCAACAAAACATACAAAGGTTGGGATTTTTTTGAATGGGAGTGCTTGCATAGGTATTTTTATACCCCAACTAGACTTCAGAGAATGTTTCCACAGGTAGACAGGAATTTCTGGAGGTGTGATAGGAAGGAGAGGGGTACCTGGGAACATGTTTTTGGGTAATGTAACAAGTGCACAGATGTTCGAAATTCCCTAGAGGGTACTTTGTCAGAAATGTTGGTGGGGGGGAAGCAATTATTTTAATTTACTTGTGCTCATAGTGCTCTATACACACACACACACATATATACATATATATATAGCTATATATATATATATATATATATATATATATATATATATATATATATAGATACACATACATACATGGTTCCTCAGTCAGCACCTGAAGCACTTGTCACTATGTAAAAGAATCTTCCACCCTGCTTGAGCCACATTTGTGTGCTTTACATTCTCCTGTAATACTAAACAGTGTGTTTTAATTTACAGCAACTTAAACATGGAAAAGTTATTTCCGAGGTGATGTTGCTATAAATTAAAGTGAAAAGGTAGCATTTTCATTGGAAAATTCTGTGAAAAACCCTCTTTTTCATGTTTTTCTTTTCTTCACAGATCTATAATCACAGCAGCCAAAGCCGCAAAAGAGTTGTTTTTTACAAAGAGAAAATACATCTGGGTAAACACAGGCAAGCGGGAGCTGTTCCAAGCATCAGTAGCAGGGTGCGATGTGAAAATCCACTAAAATTATTTTAAAAATGTAAGGCTTGCATTGCTGCTTTAGCCGAGATTTCTCTAAACCTTGGCTAAGGCTATGACCTGGGGGTATGTACTGCCATAGTGAGAGAAGTCAGATGTCACTGTACAGCATCCCGTAGTGTTGTCAAGCATCCCTTCCTGTATATTTATCTCCTCCACATTTCTGCAAATAAAACTATAGTAGTTAGGTGCTTCATTCCTTTTCTTTCGAGGAACAACCAATTGGAGAATCAATTTTTTTTTTTTGGGTTTTTTTTTTTTTTTTGTGGTTGTCATGGCAGTCTTCATCAGTAGTCTCCGAGATCTGTTTTTGATAATGCTATTTTATTCCACATTGTGTCATGGAAAAAGAAAATATATTTTAATTGTTAAACCTTTGTTGTTCCTTTGGAGGTTCTGAACTGCAGGAGTGTGATTGCTAAAGTTTTCTATGTTAGACAGAAACAATTTACCTCTTGTTTGCTTATTTCTGCCTTTTTGTGATCTCTCAGTAATAATTAACTTCTTGTATTCAATGCAGTCAATAACATTTTGCAGCATGTGCACAGTCTAGAACCATTTTCAACTGAAGTACATGTGATCATATTTCATAACATTTCAGCAAGTTATTAACACATTTTGGTGTTCGTATTATTTGCCTCACTGGATCAAAATAATTTTTATAGCAGTTAAGTGAATTTTAATAGAGGTAGAAAGGACAATAATTACAAGAAGTCAGTAACTTTAGGGGAGAATAAAGTAGTGAAGGGAGTATATTGGTAAAGGAAGATGGTTGAAGCAGTTAGATCAGATGAGGATTTGTTGAACCATATACTTCTAGAGAAGGATGTAAATTGATTAAGTAGAGATTTTTAAAAAGAAGCTAGAGTGACTTGGTTGTGAATGATTGTGGGAATGGAATTTCAAATTGCTAGACCGAGACTGAAAAAGGCATGTTTAGTGTTATTAGCAATGTTGCTAGCCTTACCATTTGGTAAGACTAGCAGCATTGCTGGCTCATAAAACATGGTAGCTGTTGTGTATTGGAGAGCAAATTAATTAGGGTAAAGTGCAGTCCCATGATGCACAGATAGTGGTACAAGCAGTAGAACATCCCCATAACTTTTTCCTTGTCACTACTGGAGTGTTTTGAAATTGTGTGCAGACAGACAACAATGCATCTTGGGAAAGTGAGACAAAGAGGGATGGAGGGAAAGTAAACCAGTAATGAGGTACAACTTATTTGCTTCCTGGGAGTTGCAAAAAAAAAAATCCCCCACAGGAGACATTGTTATGGAGTAGTTATAGTTTATTCTTATGTCAGTAGCCCGGCTTCAGGAATTACTCTGCATTAGTGAAATTGTCCAGTGGCATAACATATATAATGAAGACAACAAACTGCTGATGGACGTCTTGTAGTTTTTGGTTCAGTTTTTCTAACTCTCCACTTCCATTATGTTTTAGCAAGGCAGGTCAGTGCTTGCAGTTGTGTCTGGTAAGTCTTATCTTAAATGTAATCCATGGTAAATAACACTGAATCATATTAATTTATCAAAATAATGTTTTATAAGTATAAACTACCCATCCTGTGACCTTCCTAGAAGTTGTTAGTAAGCTGTTAGTAAGTGTTCCACATTTGCCCCATTTGTTTCACATTGTGAAAGGTGGTGTTACAAATTCTGGAGATGGAAGATTGAGAGTTATGCTATAAAGAAAATTAATAAAGTAAATGGGTATTTATGCTGGCAACACTAAATTAATATATTAATAGTAATTACTTTGTACAGCTAACTTTCATTACAAATTACAGTATATATTTTTATGATGATTGCTCTACCAGATGTGTTGTTTTGCTGATAAGATCTAGAGTCCTGTCTTTTAGTATCTGTCACAGCAAATAAAAAAATCTATAAGACGGAATTAGTTTCAGATGTCACTCCCCCAAAGGAAAATGTGAAAATCATGGACTCTTTCAAGTAAAAGAAATATGCTGATGTGTCAGTGAGCATTATAACTTGCCAGTGAACATTATAACTGTATATATATCTATATCTTTATATATATATATATATATATATATATATATATATATATACACACACACACACACACAGACACATATATATATATATATATCTATGCCAGTTATAATGGTTAATGCGTACACAGAACAGTGATGTAAAGAATTAAAGCATGATAAGATACTTGTACTATTTGTGGTATTTGGGATGGTTATATTTATTGTGTGTAATTTTGAGCACACTTAAAAAAAACATCAACTAATTGTAGGAAAAATACAGAATATTTCTTGTAAAAGGTGGATACTATAAACAGCATTTGGGTAACGACAAGCAATCAGGTTTACACAGTGAGTCACATATTGTAGCATGTAAACTATAGAAGAAATTTGTCTTCAGATGGTTAGTCTCCAGAGAAACTGCAATGACCTACTTCTTGCTGTTTCCCGATTTTCACTTCTTGCCTGGCATTCATTTCACGGAGATTGAGTTTGTGAAATGATGATGGTTTTACAATTAATCTGCTTCACGCAGTGAAAAAAATGTCATCAAGTAGTTAACAGCTTTGACTGTCAGACAGAAGTGCTAAAGGGTGTTAATAATAGTTAATTCCCAAATGCACCTGACCTGGCTGTAGTGGCGCTAGTGATGTTGTTAGCCAGTGATGTTGTTTTTCTCAGTCTCACTACCAAAGAGGTTAGTGATGACATAGTTAAAAATACTAGTATTGCTGGTGTTGGATTTTTTTATTGTTATTATTATTGTGTGTGTGTGTGTGTGCGCGCGCGTGCACACACACACATGCCAGTGTATGTGGGTGGGTGTTTGTGTATAATGGAAATATTTTATATTATATAATGTAAATATGTATCTTTTCTCTCTCTTATATATAATCAAAAATTTCTGATGTATACTTTTGTGATATGCATCTTTATATGTATATTTATAGTGCTTTGATACAATACCTTTGTTATGTGTAGTGGTTGTTTTTTAATATACAGTGTATGTTTTGGGGGGGATTTTAGATGTTTATGATGTGTATAGTTACTGTTCAAACAGTATGTATAGTGGCTAAAACAACTACCTTACTATGCTACCATTCCCATGCTACAATTACAGGTCTTATGGCAGGCTAGTGCTAATGGTGTTTACTGTGGTTAAAACAGGTGTGTGTGTATGTGTCCATATATATATATATATATATATATATATATATATATATATATATATATATATATATATATATATATGTATATATATATTTCTATAGTAGTAACCAACTTACTGTACATTAAAGGTATCATAACATATGTGCTGTCACTTGTTATATGCATATTTGAGTACTCTGACGGTGGTCTGTGTCCAGGGAGACCTATCTGTCTAGGAAAAACACCTGCTGTCCAGAGAGATGTACTTCTGTCTAGGGAGATGTGTATCTGTCTGGGGAGAAGTGCATCTGTCTGGGGAGAGATGTGTTTGTCTAGGGAGAGGTGCGTCTGTCTAGGGAGCGCACTTGCCTCTAGAGAGTTGTGTGTCTGTCTAGGCAGATGTGTGTCTATCTGGGAAATGTGTGTCTGTCTGTGGCTAGATGCTGCACGTGACAGATTTCATTGAGAAAATACTGGTCACTCCATTAGGCTAATAGTCAGTCAGTATTGCTGGATTTTAGTTTTAGTCTAAGAAGCAATTCTTAGGACATGGAAAATAATTATCATCAGAATCAGCATGTGTGTCCTTGTTTACTTATTCAAAGTAAGGAACATACTCATTATAGCCTACAAGTCATATACCTTGGTTTGTTAGATTGCTTGGAAAAAGGGGATAGAGCATTTTTCAGTAGTGCACCAGTTGTTTCCATCACCCACTCCATGTTTTGCTTGCTAGTTGTTAATATAGTCTTTAATTTCAGAGTTCCATTGCAGTTTTATTAATTGTTTTATGCACATGGTGTGCTTCTAGTGTGACTCCTAATGTTTGAGAGTTCTGGGCATTTTTTCCAAGTGTGTATGTGTCAGTTTGTGTTATGTGTGGCAGGAAACCAATCATAGGAAGGGATCTTTTGTAGCATATGGAAAAAGAGTTACAAAAATTATACTGGCCAGTAAGGTCATATTTCTGTCCTCTGTGCTGTGTAGTTAGGTAGATATGCAGTGCTGTTTTGCACAGGAAAAGTACTTACTGCAGTGCATGCTTTTAATCTGATGTCTCTTTTATTCTTCCCCACTAATGGGTCACGGATCCGATCCTAGGATCTGACTTGACCACATTTATACAGATTAGGCACCAAGTCTTAAGCTCCTCCCTCTTTCAATAATTCTCTACCCCTTGCCCAACCTTCTCAAATCTTGTTTGCCACCAGCGGTGTCAGACGTGGTTTCCTTCAGTCTCAAGCCATAGTATCATAGGGTGAAATTTATCCAAGTTTTTTCTCTTAGCTAAGTTTAATTTTATTATTGCTTTTCTCTTTCTAGCTTCCTCCCCTTCATTTAGTCCTTTTGCAGCATCAGGGACCTTTCTGTTTGCTCCCTTTGTTTTTGGGCCTTTAGCCCCCCCCTTTCCGTCCAACAGCTTTATAATGCTAGTTTAAAAAAAAAACAAAAAAAAGGCTTTATATTTTCTGTTTTTTCTCAGAATTTCTAGTGTGTGCTTGCCCGTTCTTTCAGCTTTGATTCTGTGTGTGCGCATGTGTGAGGTTAGTCTTTACCAGTCACCATGTCGGAAAAAATGACTGGGTTCAAACATTGTGCAAAATACAGGCACAAAATCCCCCATTCTGATGCAAATGACAGCTGCTTTTATTGCCTTGGCTCTCAACATCTTAAGTCAGCTTGTGTTGTCTGTGAGGGATTCAATCCTGGAGCCATAGCGGACTGGAAAAATAAATTAATTTTAAAAGGACGGTTGCCTTCAGAAATGGTTTCTCTAGGCGCTCAAACCCCCTCCAAACTTGTAGCAGGGCCTTCGGATCCGAAGAAACATCCACACAAGCCTTCACAGGCTTCTTTGGATCACCTTCCAAACTTCCCAGGCCTTCGGATCTGACTTCTCAGGATCCTAGGTCCCCTTCTGCTCCGGTGGACCCAAAGCTCTCTTCAGATCTGATCGGTGCTGCTACCACCAAGAGCTCTCCAAGTACATCCACCTCCACTTCAGATCCACGTCCTCAGATCCAAATGCTCTGAGTCAGACCCCAGAGCTCTCAAGTAGGCCGGAATCACCTACCTTGCCTTCTAATGTCCTACAGACACCCTCCAGGCATTCCAGACTGACCTCATTAGCTTTCTCGAGGTCTTCTAGGAACTTAACAGAAATCGACATAGACAAGATGATACTGAAGATCCTCAAGATTCAGATACATATGTGGGTTTCTGGCTTCTCCATCCCTCTGGGATCTGTGAGCATGCCCATTACCATGCAGTCTCCTTCTCCAAACCAACTACTAGCATCGGAGTCCCAGGATCCTTGTCACCCGGGAGTGTCAGTGTCAGATCCGAGGAGACTGGCATCCTTTACTCCAGCAGTTGTCCTGACTACCTCTGCTCCAGCATCTTCGGATCAGAGTGGATCTTAGATCCATGCTGTCGCCGTCAGTCCTAGGGGGGGTTTGGATCAGACTTTGTTGGATCCGTCCCTTTCTCTTGGAGCTTTGGCACTCGACGGTTTGGATCCGATTTGGACTGGAAACCGGAGGTTGGAGGTTCCTGTCTTCTCTTCCTTGGTTGCTTTGGCTTCTGGGGAGCTGGTGAGGGACTCTGTAGGCCTTTTGGCTTTCCAGATCACAGAAAGGGCTTTCTCTTCTGTTAGAGGTCTGACCTCTCACAGCTATGACTCTCCCTGCCAGCTCCCTTTGGATCAGAGACCTGAGCCTATCATACCTGTCCAGGGTCAGCCCACCCCGAGGGGCCTCCAAGCTCTCCCTCCAGAGGGAGCCCTTTCTTCTTCCGAGACCTCTCCTGAGCCCCACACAGAGAGGATCACTCGTAAGAAGACATGCAAGAAGAGGCACATAGACTCCTCATTGGAGTCTCTTACTGAGGACACAGACCTTATTGATGGAGAAGGATCCCCCAGATCACCACCAAAGGACGTCTCCTTCGAAGACATTTTGGAGGTCTTGAAGCAGAGAGGTGGTTTGTCAGCCCAAACTCCTCCTCCTCCTGAAGAGGCTGTATTTTTGGAGGCTTTTGGGGATGGGCCCGTCTACTTCTTGGGTTACCCTTCTGGTGGACGAACTTGTCGATCTTGTGTCTTGCAGGGCCTGGAAGGAGCCAAACATGATAGAGCCAATCCCAAAATGACTAAATAAGTTCTTGCCCCCCCCTCCCCCCCTCCAAGACCGACCACACTAGACCATCGGAGTCCAGAGCGATGGACAGATTTGGGAAGCGCATTTACACCTCAGCCAGTTTCTTACTGAGAGCGTTAAATTACCTGGCGCGCTTTACCCAGTTGCAGAGAGATCTGGTCAAAGAACTTTCTGACTTTTTAGCAGAGACCATGTCAGTGACAAACTTCGAGAAAATATCTCCCTGACTGGCTACTCTTGCCTCCCTGTTTAATTCATCCATGAGGCTTATCTCCCATTCCATGGCTCAGGCATCGCTGTTGGACAACATGCTTGAATGAGTCTCTGTAACTTTGCAGAACCCTTCAAAGGATTCTTTATTAACACTCCCCTTTGATGGCTCTACCTTGTTTGGGCCCTCTGTTAAAAATACCCTTACCTGCAGTGAGCAGGAAGGGAAGACTCTATATGCCATTGGGTTCAGGTTTTCTACCCCTCCGTGAACCTTCTCAAGGAACCAACTAAGTGGCAAAACAAATGGTAGCAGAAATCCCAAGGGTCTTTCCAGGATCACCGTGGATATTATTCCTCCAAAGTAAGAGGGGGCACTTCTAATGGAAGACGCCACCCTAGGGGCAGAGGAGGACTGCAAAATCAGGGTTTCAGAGAACCCTTCTCTCACAAGCCCTTTCAGCACTCCTAAAGCACTGCTCGACTCTGGAGGCAGTTGGGGGGCGATTTTCTGTGCATCCAGATGCCTGGACCTCTCTAACAAAAAACAATTGGGTGCTCCGAATCCTATCCAGACGTTATTATATTCCCTTTTTCCTTCAATCGCCAGATACTCCCCGATGTCCCACCCAGTCAGAGAGAGTGTACAGTTCCAGAGATTCAAAAACTGCTGCAAAAAATGAGTCATCCATGTGGTCTCGACTGAACAAAGAGGATCCAGAACTTACTCCTGCTTCTTTTAGTTCCAGAGAGAACTAGGGACCTCAAACCCATACTAGATCTAAGCAATCTGAATTTGTTTATAAACAAAGCAAAGTTCCAAATGGTTATGGTCCAGTCCATTTTGTCACTGTTGCGGAAGGATGATTGAATGTGCTCTGTGGACTTGCAGGATGCATACTGTTACATAAAAATAGACAGATGCTCCAGGAGTTATCTGCGCTTCAGACTGGGAGCTAATCATTACCAATTCAGAACTCTGCCCTTTGGTCTCACCACAGCCCCCTGGGTGTTAACCAAATACATGGCAGTAGTCGCAGCCCACCTGAGGCTGAAAGGATGACAGATGTTTTCATGTCTGGACGACTGGCTTCTAACTGCTACAACCAGGCGTCACCTTCTCCCAGCCAGAGATTACCTGTTACAAATATCCAGTCCTTTGGGTACCACCATAAATTTGCAGAAATCAAACCTAACTCCGGCACAGAAATTGGAATTCACTGGGGCACTACTAGACACTCTGAGTCAGAGAGCATCGCTACCACCTCATCGCATGCAAACCCTGAGGGAATATGTTCATATTATTTTAAATCTTCTGATCCCCGCAGCAAGGCTAGTTCTTCAAACTCTTGGGTCTATGGCGGCAGCCGTTATGCTCATTCCATTAGCTTGGTTCTTTATGCAATTACTTCAATGGACTCTGGCTGTTCAGTGGTCTGTTCTCTACCAACCTGTATCCACTCCTGTCAAATTGACTCTGATTTGCAGAAAGCATCTTTGATGGTGGCTTCTTTACGACCATATGATGTTCGGCAGGCCTTTCCTTCTCCCATCCTCCTCAGCCATGGTGTCCACGGATGCTTCCCCGTTGGGGTGAGGGGGGGGGTGCATTTCCAGGGAAAGATTGTCCAATGCACATGGACTCACTTAGAGACCAGATTGCATATCAGTGTTCCGGACATGAGTGCAGTCCTTTTCATGTTGCAAGCCTTTCAGGGCATTCTCCTTCTAGGGACAATAGCAGTTCACACAGACAATATGTTGGTGGTTTGGTACATCAACACACAGAGGAGAACCTGTTCATACCCCTTGTGCAGAATGGCCGTGAGGGTCTGGGAATGAACAATTTCTTCAGACCGCTTTCTGCTTGCATCTCACATACCAGGGAAGTCCAGTTTCCTGGGAGACAAACTCAGCAGATCCATTCTGACCCCTCATGAGTGGTTCCCTCAGTCAGTAGCAGACTTATTTTCAGCTGTTGGGGCCAACCTTGCTGTGACCTGTTCGCCTCCCCTCACAACAACAAACGCAGTTGGTACTTCGCACTGATCCTCCCTGCTGGGGGAGTCCCTGAGGGATGCTGTAGTTCACAATTGGCTCACCATTCTCCTTTACGCTTACCCTCCTTTACCTCTGATCCCCAAGTTCCTACAGAAAACAAAACTGCTGAAGACCTCAGTGATCGTCATTGCCCCCTATTGGCCTCTTCAGATTTCATTCCCCTTTCTCTGGTCTCATCTGAAATATCCTCCAAGGATCTCCTCATTCACCCTGTGCACCCTAAAACTAGCCACTTGGTTTCTTCAGTCCCAGTGATTGTACAGAGGTCCGGGCTTACTTCTCCTGTTCGAGACATTGTGTTGGCCTCCCAAAAACCTTCTGTCAAGAAGGTTTATACAAGTAAGTGGAAGAGGTTCACTTAGTGGGCAGGCAAGGAGAACATTGATCCTTTTTCTGCTTCTCTACCTGTTATCCTGTCCTTTCTAGCCTCCCTTTCTCGAAAGGGTGCTAGTTTTTCTATTAAACTTCAGTTGGCTGCTATTTCAAATTTTCATTCTGAAAATTTGTGTAGTTCTCCTGTTTACATCTAGGTTATGTAAAGCTTTTATGAAGGGTATTTTTCTACTCTGACCAGCGATTAAAGATCCTTCCCCTCCATGGGATCTCACCATCGTTCTACAAGGCCTAACACAGAAACTCTTTGAAGCTTCCAGTGACTGTGTCTTGAAATTTCTTTGCTGAAAAACTGTCTTTTTGGTGGCTATCACTTCAGCCAAAAGTATTTTGGAATTTCAGGCTGTGTCTACGAAACCTCCTTGCATTATTTTTTATAATGATAGTCTCCCTTTGCACCAATCTTTCCTTTATGCCTAAAGTGGCCACTGAGGTTAACTTGAATCAGTCCATTCAATTGCCAGTTTCTTTCCCAGTTTTTCTAAGAAGGGAGAGTGGTTACTGCACCTTTTAGATGTTTATAGACAACTACGCTTTTACCTCCATAGGACAAAACCGTTTAGAAAGACTAACCAGTTATTTGTATCCTTTTCAGCCAACCGCTTGGACCAAGCAGTTTCAGAAAGAACTCTTGCTAAATGGATTACAAGTTGCATCTCTGCTACTTACTCCAGAAGTAGTCTTCAATTACCCTGCCCTCCTAAAGCCCACTCAACTAGATCTATGGCTATGTCATCAGCCTTCTCTTCCAGAATTTCGACCGATGATGTTTGTGCTGCAGCCATACGATCTAACGTTGATACTTTTGTGACTCATTACAAATTGGACATTGTTTCCAGGAACCAGGCTTCCTTTGGTTCTACTGTGTCCCAGCATACCCTTCGTTGAGGCCACCTAGGGGTTGTTTGTAGCTGGGGACTCTGACCTATTGATGAGGAAGAATGAAAGAGACAACATCAGATTTATATGTTATGTACTTAGCATAACTTGCTATCTGTGTTTTCTTCTTTCATTCTTCCCCACTTCCCTTCCCAGCCATCCCCCTCCTTGTGGTTCCTGGTAGATCTCAGGAATTATCGGAAACCTCTGTTCCTGTTTTGAGCCTCTGTTTCTTTTTTTTTTTTTGTTCTGTTCTGCCTTTTACATCCTATTGGAGTATGTCCTTCATGGATGCATCTGCAGTCAGGTCACAGCCCTGCAGCCGGGCGGATTCCAAAGTCTGCAGTCCGCAGTTCTGAACCGATTTCTCTCGCTGATGTCTTCTGTGACCGACGCTATAAAGCATCTCGTCTGGCCATTTTCCTCAAGTCTTTTGCTTCGGGTATAACTCGGTCTTTCTTGTTCGGCGCCGCCGCTGTTCGCGGATCCAGAGAAGTGCTAAGCAGAATACTCTTCGGAATACTTACGAAAGTACCTTGAAGACTTCAAAAGCTTCTTCTCTTTCTAAAGCTCTTTCTTGCCTCAAAAGTTAACCTGTGTGTGTAAATGTCACAAATAATAAAATAAAGAATTTCCTGCTTGCTGTCTGCCTTGTTTAGGCCCAGCCCACCGGCCTAGCAGCTGTTGTTCTGCTTGTGCCTTCTTTCGGCCAACTTGACGCGCTTGGGCGGGTCGAGGAGAGTTTTTGGAACAGTTTTTTTTTGATTTTATGCCGTATGCCCCCCCGACCGGATCCTCCGACTAAAAAAAAAAGATAGAATAAGGGCCGGTCCGCGCGGTTCCGCCGAAACCGTAAAGCAAATCATAAAAAGTGTCGGTGTCTCGGTTTCGGCGAAAACTGAATCTAGCTGCAGCTGAACCTATTCTTACAACTGAGGCCCCTGCTACTACTCTTGAATCGACCTCAGAAATTTTACCCACTACGGTGAGGGCAGCAAACTCGATCTGAGAAGGCTAGGCAAAGGGTAGAGCATTATGGAAAGAGGGAGGAGCTCGAGACTTGGAGCCTAGTCTGTAGAAATGCAGCCAGGTCAATCTGAGGATCGGATCCGTGACCCACTTGTGAGGAAGAATGAAAGAAGATGTAGAATAGTGTGTGTTGTACCTTTCCAAAGAGTTTCAAGGACAGCACGTGCATATAAATAAGCATGTGCTAGCTTCAGTGCCATTCTCAGAGTGCAGCCAGAGAGTGAGCATGTATGAGTGTAGTAGTTAGTTTGTTTGCAAGTTTATTTAAGTTAGTTATTAAGCCTCAATCCTGATGTGTTTGTACATAATAAAGCTGCTTGAACAGAACTCACAAAAGTTCATCTGTTTTATCCTGACCAGAGGAGCTGACCAGATGAGCGACATGGTGTCAGAACCAGGATTCCAGAGGCTGCTTTTCAGAGCTACGAGGTGCAGAGTTAACAGTGAAGGTAAAATAAGAGAACTGAGCACAAAAAGGGCCAGAAATGAACTAAAGGTAATGAAAACTTGCAAGAACAATTTATTTATTAAAAAAGATAAAACGGAGCATTACAAGAGCACAAACCGCATTATTAAGAGAGAAACAAAATGTTTATTAATTAAATGGAATGTTTAAAATTAAGATATTTGATAAAACTATTATGGGGTTTGGAATTACCTTGGAATTGCAAAACGAGCACGTTTAGTTCAAAACGAGCACAAAAAAGTATAATGGGCTTGGAAAAAGATTAAATAAGCAAAAAGGGCACATTAAGCATAAATAATGCAAGGCAACTGAATGTTTTTAGGCAAGGTACTGTGTTTTGGCATAATTTGTTATTTTGCATGGATTTAAACTATTGAGGGCATAACTAGAGATGTGAAGTTGTTAAATCTCGCCGTTTATTCTCACTGATGGGTTTGGAGCCGATCCTCGTCTCCAACACGGCCAATAGCAAAGCTCAAGGTTTGCCAGTAGCTTGAGACCAAGCCCCTTATCCCACAATCCACTGCTGGAATTACCTCAGATCTAGTTTGCCGCGACAAGAGAGATCTCTGTGATCCAGTCAGCTCTAACCATATTTTGCTAAATCGCAAGTTTAAAAAATTCTTTCTCCTTCTTTTTGATATATTATTCTTTATTTAGTGTGTTTCTCGTTAAAATACTATAGTTATAAGTAGGTTAGATTGTAGTAGATAGTGCCCTGTGTTGGCTTAGTTTTTTAGAGTGTTGGGCCTTTTGTTAGCCCTATTTGGATTTAACAAATTTCTTCTTGTTATTAGTATTTTTTTAGTTTGGGCCTAGTTAGCCCTGTATTTAACCTCTACAGGTTAATTTTGTGGTGTGCCTGTTTCAAACATGTCGGATGAGAGGGAAAAGTCTCATCCCAAATCGGGGTTTAAGAAATGTCCAGATTGTGGACAGAAAACGGCCGTCACTGACGGGCCTGCCCAATGTGTTTACTGTCTGGGGGCTAAACACCTCCAAGACTCTTGCAGTATTTGCCACTCTTTTTCCTCTAGGGTACTCTGAGAGAGAAGGAAAAAACTTATTGATAGGGGGTTGCTGCAGCATACTTTCTCTGAGGTGTTGGGTAGCCAGGAAGGTGCTAGCACTTCTTCAAAATCTTCTAAATCTTCAGGAGATTCTAAAATTACTAAGAAGGCAAAAAGATTAAAGGGTACAGGGTCATCTGTTCCACAGTCCTCGCAACCGAGTGTTCCTTTGGTTCAGAGCCAGCTCCCAGTCTTGGAGCCGGTCTCTGAGGTTCCCTCATCTCCTCTGCTCCAGTCAGCACCTTTGGTGTATTCCTCGAAGTCTTCGGTTAGCCTCTCAAATATGGATATTGATCGGCTAGTGCAGAAGCTTCTACCGTCACCAGGACTTGCTCAATTGTTGGCCCCGACCATTTCGTCTGAGCCGAAGACCATTGAACCAGACTTGACTACTCCTCCTCCGAGCCGTACTGGACCCTCGGAGCCAAAGGAACCCAAACCAATAGTTGTCGAACCTATGGAACCGAAACCCGCACCGGCATTATCGGTTCCATCCACTCGGACGTCTTCGGCGCCGACCGAGGATGCTAGGAGCCGATACTCTCCTGTTGGATCCAGGGAGGATAGTCAGACCGATTTGTCGGTGCCAACTCTTCCTCTTGGGGCTTTAGCTTGGATGAGCTCGGCTCCTACCTCGGGCTTGGAGCCCATGGTTTTGGTGCAGGAGGATTGGATGGTACCTCTGGATCCGTCTTCCCCTTCTCATCGGAGCCATGGTGCTTTTGATGCCATGAGGAGAGTCCTGTCTCCTAAGACATCGTCGGCATCAGTTCGGGCTTCCCTCTCCCCTCAAGCACCTGTGTCCGCTTCTACATCTACCGGTCCCCCTAAGCGTAGAGACCCTGCGCCTCAAGTATCCCCACAGGGCGCCCCCTGTTCTTTCGAGACCTACCCAGATCTCCCCACTGAGGAGGTACCCAGGAAGAGACTGTGCAAGAGGAGGCACTTTGACTCCCCACTGGAGTCTTTGACATCCGACACTGACTTGGATGAGTCAGAGGGGTCCCCTCGATCTCCCGCTGAGGATATCTCCTTTGCGGAGATATTAGAGATCCTGAGTCAGAGGGGCGATTGGCAGTCCAAAACCCCTACTGAGGATGAGTCAGTGCTCTTGAAGGCTTTTGGGTCTCAACCTTCCTCTTCTTGGGTGTTCTCCGCCTTACGATGAGCTCATGGAGCTGATCTCTCATAAGGCGTGGGACTCACCGGAGGCCATGGAGCCTGTTCCTCAGAAGCCAAATAAGTTCATCTCTGCCCCAGTGGACAAAGCCTTTTTGACCAAAGGAGTGCCTGTTCATGCCATGGTGGTAGCTGCAGCCACCAAAAAGGAAGTGTCTGAACCATCCGCATCTATCCGTCCTCCTAACAAAGATTCTATTATCATGGATAGATATGGGAAAAGCATGTTTAGTTCAGCGACTTTTTCTCTGTGATCGCTGAATTATTTAACCCATTTCACGAGACTACAAAGAAATCTCCTGAAAGAGCTAGGAGATACTCTCCAGGGTACGGTAGCTGCAGGGGTTGCCGACAAAGTCAACACACAGCTCGCTACCCTAAACTCGGTTGTGAACTCGTCCATGCGTCTCATATCTTATGCAGCTGATGGTTCGAGTAGAGCCGCTAGTTCAGGCATTGCTCCGCGGAGACAAGCCTGGATGCGTCTCTGTTCCTTTGCAGAGCCCTTTAAGTCTTCCTTTATCAACACCCCATTTGATGGCTCATCACTGTTTGGGCCTAAAGTAAAGGAAACTTTAACCAGGTGTGAGCAGGAAGGCAAGACCCTACCTGCCATTGGAGTCCGTTTTTCTACCCCTGCTCGGCCCTATCCCAAGGGCCCTAAGGGCGGAAAAATGTGGTTCCGAAAAGCACAGGGAGCCTTTCAGGACACACGTGGAGAAACCCCCTCTAGAGGCAGAGGAGGGGGTTATAACGGAAGACGCCGCCCACGCGGCAGAGGGGGTCTGCAGCAACAGGGTGACAGAGGCCAGTTCTCTGATCAGCCCTACCAGCGCTCCTAAAAGGAGGCCTGGCTGTCCGGATCTGGAGGCAGTCGGGGGGTCGCTTATCTTTGTACCCAGAAGCCTGGCTAAACATAACATCAGATACATGGGTACAAAGCATCATTTCCAGAGGATATGTCATACCGTTCTCTTCCCCTCCCACTCCTGTAAACAGAATCCCAGATATTCCACCCAGTCTCAGGGAGCAAGCAATCGTAGAGGTCCAAAAATTGCTAGAAAAAAGAG
The DNA here is from genome assembly GCF_019279795.1 of Protopterus annectens. Classification (NCBI taxonomy): domain Eukaryota; kingdom Metazoa; phylum Chordata; order Ceratodontiformes; family Protopteridae; genus Protopterus; species Protopterus annectens. Next base: position 840,474,228 of record NC_056743.1, read on the forward strand.
TCATCCAACCAGTCCCAGCAGACCAAGTTGGATTCGGAACTTACTCAAGATTCTTTTTGGTACCAAAGAAAACAGGGGACTGGAGACCTATCTTGGACCTCAGCAGACTCAACCAATTCATAAAGAAAGAGAAGTTCTGAATGGTCACGCTTCAGTCCATTCTTCCCCTCCTAGGGAAAGGCAATTGGATGTGCTCCTTAGATCTCAAGGACGCATACTATCACATAAAGATGAACAGACGCTCCAGGGATCACCTGCGTTTCCGGCTGGGAGCCAATCATTACCAGTTTTGGTCTCACTACAGCCCCTAGAGTGTTCACCAAATGCATGGCAGTGGTCACGGCTCACCTGAGGCGTCTAGGATTCCAGGTGTTTCCATACCTAGACGATTGGCTCCTCACCGCTACCAGCAGGCATCAATTGACTCAGGCAACACAATATACTCTATAACACTCTGCCATCAATTAGGCATTACAGTCAACTTCAAAAAGTCTGCCTTATCGCCATCACAGCATAACATTTTTATAGGAGCAGAGTTAGATACCTCAACCACCACTCTACGTCTTCCAGTCGAAAGAGTCTCACTTCTTCGCCAGCACGTCATCTCACTGGTGTCAAAGAACAAAGCTACAGCAGCAGAGGCCTTGAAGGTGCTAGGTTTGATGGTGGCAGCAATCCTGGCTGTACCACTCGCAAGGATGCATATGCGAATCCTTCAGTGGCTCCTTTTCGCTCAGTGGTCTTACCAAAAGTTACTGATGCACCACATGATTCTCATCACAGAATCTTGCAAGAGAGACCTTCGTTGGTGGTTGACGTCTCTTCATGGCACAATCGGAAGACCCTTTGTCCCCCCCCCCCCCGCCCAGTAGCCACTGTGACCACGGACACTTCCCTGATAGGGTGGGGGGGGGGCATTTTCAGGGAAAGACTGCCCAAGGCACATGGATGGATCAAGAGTCACATCTGCATATCAATGTTCTGGAGTTGAGAGCGGTACTTCTTGTGTTGCAGTACTTTCAGGACTCTCTTCCTCTAGGGACAATTGCAATTCAGACGGACAACATGTCAGTGGTCTGGTACTTGAACAAACAAGGCAGAACCAAGTCTTCCCCCCTTTGTCGAGAAGCCCTCAGGGTATGGCAATGGGCTGTGTCATCCCACTGTTTTCTGATAGCAGCACACATCCCGGGGAAATCCAACGTGATAACGGACAAGCTGAGCAGGGCAATACTGTTGCTTCACGAGTGGTCTCTCAACCAGCGAGTTGCGGATTTGATTTTCCGCAAATGGGGCCAGCCTTGCTGCGACCTCTTTGCCATTCACATCAATACCAAATGCAGAAGCTACTTTGCCCTAATACCACCTCCAGGACATTCCCCGAGAGATGCATTCGTACACGATTGGCCTCCGGGTCTCCTATATGCATTCCCACCTATTCCATTGATACCCAAGGTTTTACAGAAAGCAAAATTGCTGGGAAGGACAGTTATCCTCATAACCCCTACTGGCCTCAACAGATTTGGTTCTCCTTCCTTCATCATCATCTGCTGGAGGATCAGTTCCAGACCTTCTGACACACCCGTCAGGGGACTCCATTCTTCACTGCAGTCCCTAAAGCTGACTGCTTGGCTAATCCACTTCCCCTAATTGCCAGGCTTCATTCACTCTCAGATGATAGAAGACAAATCCTTTTGTCTTCTCACAAGCCATCCACCAGGAAACTGTACCACAGTAAGTGGAACAGGTTCTCAATTTGGGCCAATATACAGAAAATCGACCCTTTCCGAGCTCCTCTATCATCCATTTTAGAATTTTTGACAAAGATTTTTAAGGAAAGAGCAGCAGCTGCCACAGTTTGAATCCAGTTAGCCGCCATATCAAATTTCCACCTTGGATTCGATGGGTTGAACGTTATGGGCCATAAGTTATCTAAGGCTTTTCTTAAAGGTGCTTTTCACATGAGACCTCCTGTCAAAATCCCTTAATGTTAAGTTGTCCATCTCGCCTTCATTCTTGCTGGATGGGTTCGGAGCCGATCCTCGGCTCCAACTTGGCCAATACTAAAGCTCGAGAGCTAATTCCACCGGCTCGAGGCTCCCCTATATCCCACAATGCTAGGCGGTAACTACCCAGATCTCGTTTGCCGCTATAGCTGACAAGGTGCTTTTCTACCCGCACAGGCAGGTTAGTGAGAGTTTTTACCGTAATAGGTATTGCTTAACCCCCTGTTGTTTCATACCATAACCTTTTTAGTTTAATTAATATTTAGATAAATCGACCCCTGTTTTTTCGGGTCTATATTTCCTTCCTTTTCTTCCCTTAACTTGTAGGCCTTCGGCCCCACCCTTCCCCCAGTCCTTTAGTGTGACTAAATTAGTAGTTTTTTTGTTAAGGGCTTGTATGTGTGTTTCTGGCTTTGTGTTAGCCTTAATAATTTAATAATTTTTTTCGGTAGAGGGTGTGTCTGTAGTGTGTTTGTGTTGTGTCAGGCACTCCTTTCACTTTGTCAAAAGACACGAAGGTCTCAGGCTTCAAGAAGTGTGACTCGTGCTGTCAGAAAATGTCTCTGACAGACTGTCACACTTCTTGTGTGTATTGCCTGGGACCTTTGCACCTGCAGGACTCTTGTGCTGTTTGTCATGGTTTTAGCCCTAGAGTCCTGCAGGAACGCAATAATAAATTAATCTTGCAGGGCTTATTAAAGCCTGAAGGCCCCCCGACTCAGTCTGTGTCGGGGAAGCCTTCTAAAACTTCCAAACAGTCGGCTCCAGTTTCTGAGTCGACTGCTGGAAAGGTTAAGTCGGCTTCGACATTGGCTCCGGCTGGAGCCGATGTTTCCAAGCCTCATACTGTTACCTCGGCTCCGGCTGGAGCCGAGGCTGATAAACCTCCGTTGGCTCCGATACTCTTATCAGAGCCACAGTCTAGGAAGAGATCTAGATCCCCCTCTATTGGCTTCGTGCATTCGGCGCCAAGATCCCCTCTTCTTTCTGAACGGAGCCATAAAACTCATTCCTCACGGTCTTCCAGGTCATCTGACCACGATTTGCAAAGGGTAGTGAGTAGACTTCTCAAGTCCGAGGCACTGGCCCAAATGCTGCATAGCCCGACTCAGCAGTCGGTGGCTATTTCCGTTCCCCAACACATTCCTCCTCCGACTCCTTTGAGTTCGGAGCCAGGGCTTGTCAGAGCCATGACTGTCGGTGCGTCGGATCCGATACCTTCCATTTCGGCTCCGTCGTCTGCTCCGATCTCCTCCTTGGAGGGATCTCGGCGCCGAGCTTCCCTCGTCTGCTCCGAGGGGGCGAGTGGCATCGGACCCTTGTCCGACCTCGCTCTCCCTCTCGGGGCTTCGGCGCTGGTGAGTTCGGCTCCGACATCGGCTTCGGAGCCGTCCCTGTCGGTGCCGGGGGAGGTCCTTGTCTCTTTGGAGCGGGGGCCTCTGGCCTTGCCTGACAGGGGTGCCTTCGAGGTCATGCAGAGCGTGCTAGAACTAGGTTCTGCCCCACAGTTGGCTCCTTCAGCCCCCCCATCTACAGTGCCTGCGGTGATTTCTACTCACCCCCTTGCCTTGGACCACAGAGAGCCAACTCCTCAAGTTTCCCCATTGGGAATTTCCTCCTCTTCCGAGGCCTCTCCTGACCCGGTAGGAGATCCCCCTAGGAAGAGGCAGTGCAAGAGGAAGCACATTGACTCCCCTGAGTCTATCACCCCTGACACTGACTTAGAGGAATCTGAAGGTTCCCCTCGATCCCCCTCTGAGGATGTCTCCTTTGCTGATATCCTTGAGATCCTCAAACAGAGGGGGAACTGGCCAGCCCTTAACCCTTCAGAGGATGAGTCAGTGTATCTTGAGGCATTTGGCTCTCGCCCTTCTACCTCCTGGGTGTCCCCTCCCTTTGACCCCCTTATGGAAGTGGTGGCAAGGAAGGCTTGGACGGCTCCCTGATTCAGTGGAACCCACCCCGAGGAGACCATCTAAATTTATTACTGCCCCTAGAGATAAAGATTTTTTATCCAAAGGTGTCCCTGTTGATGCCATGGTGGTGGCTGCGGCCACTAAGAAGGAGTTAGCCGATCCTTCGGTTCTTGTCCATCCTCCTAATAAGGAATCTAGGACCATGGACAGGTACGGCAAGCAGATGTTCTCATCCGCGACCTTTTCAATGCGTTCACTGAATTACTTATGCCACTTCACTCGTCTCCAGAGAGATTTATCAAGGATATGGGTGAACTGATAAAGGATCCTACAGCTGAGGGGTTCAAAGACACAGTGAACTCCCAGTTGGCAACCCTGAATTCCATCGTTAACTCCTCCATGCGGCTGGTCTCATATGCTGCAGATGGGGCGAGTAGAGCCGCAGGCACAGGTGTTGCCTTACGACGTTACACCTGGATGCGGCTATGCAACTTTGCGGTTCCCTTTCAAGGCGTCCTTCACCAATTCTCCCTTTGATGGATCATCCTTGTTTGGTCCACAGGTGAAGGATACATTGACCAGGTGCGAGGTAGAAGGTAAGACTCTCTCTGCCGTAGGAGTCCGTTTTTCTACCCCTTCTAGACCCTATCCCAAAGGTCAGAGGGGAGGAAAGATGTGGTTCCACAAACAATCCCAGGGAGTCTCATCTGACGCACAAGGTCGATTCCCCTCTAGAGGCAGAGGGGGGAATAATAATAGACGCCGCCCTAGAGGCAGAGGAGGTCCACAAAACCAGGGTAGCAGAGAAATGTTTTCTGACAAACCCTTTCAGCATCCCTGAGGGGCTGCCCGGCTGTCCACCTTCGGAGGCAGTCGGGGGAAGGTTATCCCTGTACCCAAAAGCCTGGCTTTCCCTTACTCAAGACAAATGGGTACAGTCGATCATATCCGAGGGTTACAGAATTTCCTTTATTCACATCCCATTCCAACCCAAAAGATCCCTTCCAGACATTCCACCCGGTCTAAGGGAACAAGCAGCATTAGAAATCTCAAAGCTGCTATCAAAAAGAGCTATCCAATCAGTCCCAGCAGACCAGCAAGGATCCGGAATCTACTCCAAATTCTTTTTGGTACCAAAAAAAAACAGGGGACTGGAGACCCATACTGGATCTCAGCTACTTAAACAAGTATGTCAGGAAAACAAAATTCCGGATGGTCACACTACAGTCCATTCTACCCTTCTTGGGTCAGGACAATTGGATGTGCTCTATAGGTCTTCAGGACGCGTACTACCACATCAAGATGAACAGACGCTCCAGGAGATATCTCCGCTTCAGGCGGGAGCCAGTCACAACCAGTTCAGGGCCCTGCTCTTTGGTCTCACTACAGCCCCCCGTGTGTTTACCAAATGCATGGCAGTGGTCGCGGCTCACTTGAGATGTCAAGGATTCCAGGTGTTTCCATATTTAGACGACTGGCTCCTTACCGCCACCACCAGACATCAGCTTCTTCTATCCAGGGACTTCACCATCCAATCTTGCCAAGCTCTAGGCATTTCGATAAATTTCGAAAAATCTGCCTTGTCGCCTTGTCAATCTATTACCTTTATAGGCGCCACCTTAGACACACTCAATCTTTCAGCCAGACTCACAGAGCAGAGAGTGTCAGACATTCGAAAACAAGTTTCCCTTCTCTTACAATGCAACAAAGTCAAAGCCAGACTAGTTTTGAAGGTGTTAGGACTCATGGCAGCAGCTATTCCCCTTCTCCCCTTAGCTCGCTTTCACATGAGGATCCTCCAATGGATGCTGTTTACTCAATGGTCTTTTCAACAGCTCCCGATGTCCCATACCATATTGATAACTCAATCATGCAAGAATCAACTGTCTTGGTGGATCTCATCACCTCAACTTCTCCGAGGAAGACCCTTCACTCTCCCCCCCCCCAGTCGCCACATTGACAACAGACGCCTCCCTGATCGGGTGGGGGGGCATTATCAGGGCAGGACAGTCCAAGGCACGTGGTAACCTTTTGAGTGCCACTTGCACATAAACGTCTTAGAGATGAGAGCAATGCTTTTAGCGTTGCAAGCCCTTCACAACTCTCTTCCCACTGGGACTATTGCAATTCAGACGGACAACATGTCCGTAGTGTGGTACATCAACAAACAAGGCGGAACCAGATCATACCCTTTATGTCGAGAGGCACTCAGACTTTGGCAATGGGCGATCTCTTCTCAGCGTTTTCTGATAGCAACGCACATTCCCGGGAAATCCAACGTTATTGCAGACAAGTTGAGCAGGGCAATTCTCATGCCCCACGAGTGGTCTCTAAAGAAATCAGTTCTAGAAGAAGTATTCCTAAGATGGGGCCAGCCTTGCTGCGATCTTTTTGCTACTCCCCAAAACAGCAAGTGTCACGACTTCTACACTCTCTTCCCGTTACCAGGCCATCCCACCAGAGATGCTCTAGTCCACGATTGGCCCCGGGGACTTCTATATGCCTTCCCCCCTTTCCACTGATATCTCAACTAATTCAGAAAGCCATCGCCTTGAGAGTGACAATGATCCTCATTGCCCCTTACTGGCCTCGACAGATATGGTTTCCGTTTCTTCATCGTTACCTTTTGGAGCAGCCTTGGCATCTGGACCCAGTACCAGATTTGATAACCCACCAATCGGGTCAGCTGCACCAATCTCTGCTTTCTCTAAACCTCACAGCGTGGTTTCTCCGATTCCAAACTTAGCCAGGCTTCCCTCAATATCTCGCTCGGTCCGAGATATCTTGATAGCCTCTCATAAATCTTCTACCCAGAAGATTTATAGTAGCAAATGGAAACGCTTCTCTTTTTGGGCAACATCAAAAAACATAGATCCCTTTACTGCACTATCCAGTCTATTCTAGACTTTCTAGCAGAACTCTTTCATTTAGGATCATCTGCATCTACCATTAGAGTTCAATTGGCTGCCATATCTAATTTTCATGTTGGTGTCTCGGAGTCTAGCATCATGGCTCACAAACTCTGTAAAGCCTTTTTAAGGGGCGTATTTCTTCTCAAACCTCCAATCAAAGATCCCCCGCCTCAATGGGATTTGAACTTGGTTCTGGCATTCTTAATCCTTCCCCCCTTTGAACCGGCGGCTTCATGTTCTCTGAAGTTGCTTTCTTGGAAGATACTTTTTCTGGTAGCTATAACTTCAGCGAGAAGGGTATCTGAACTCCATGCTCTGTGCAGTCGTCCTCCTTACTTAGTGTTTCACAAAGATAGGGTATCCCTCCGTACTAATCCATCCTTTTTGCCCAAAGTTTCCTCTCAAGTAAACCTAAACCAAATTATTGATCTCCCCGTCTTTTTCCCTAATTGTTCAAACAGGTCGGAACAAAAGCTACATTTTTTGGATGTTCATCGCCAACTTAGATATTACTTAGGACTAAACAATTCAGGAAATCTAATCAATTGTTTCTGTCATAAGCGGAAGGAAAATTGGGCCTTCCTGTTACTGAAGTTATCCCTCTCTAGATGGCTCACCTCTACAATTACCTTCATCTATGAGATAAGACATCAAAAACTACCCTCAAGACCTAGAGCTCATTCAACTAGGGCATTAGCTACATCCGTAGCTTTTCAGGATAGGCTGCCAATAGATTCCATTTGTGCAGCAGCCACCTGGGCTTCTCCTCATACATTCATTTCACATTACAAATTGGACATGGTTTCCAGAAGCCGTGCCAATTTTGGTTCCACTGTTCTCAAGAGTCTGTTCCGATAGGCCACCTGGGATAAGGTGCTAGGGACGCGGTCCCATCCAGCAAGAATGAAGGCGAGATGGACAACTTAACATTAAGAAGTTATGTACCTACCATAACGTTCCATGTTAGTTGTCTTCTTCTCGCTTCTTTCTTAAGGCCCCTCCTTCCCCCAAGCCTGGACAGACCGACAGGAATTCAGTTTGTGTTCTTCCTCTGGAAGTCGTCATTCCCACACGTTCTTCCACCTCTTTTTCTCCTTTCTTAGGTCTGCGATACCTTTCAAGCAGGTTGTTTTGAGGTGGGTTTCCCTACTCCATTCTATGGAGACTAGGGTTGCTTGGTATAGCTATCAAATGAAATCTGAGTAGTTACCGCCTAGCATTGTGGGATATAGGGGAGCCTTGAGCCGGTGGAATTAGCTCTCGAGCTTTAGTATTGGCCGAGTCGGAGCCGAGGATCGGCTACGAACCCATCCAGCAAGAAAGAAGGCGAGAAGAAGACAACTAACATGGAACGTTATGGTAGGTACATAACTTCTTATTCTTCCTGGAATTTTAATTTTATGCTATCTCAAATAATTCTCCCCCACTTCGAACCAGCATCTTCTTGTGATCTCAGATATTTGTCCTGGAACACAATATTTCTAGTAGCCATTACTTCTGCCCGCAGAGTGTCAGAACTTCAAGCATTATCTATCAGACCTCCTTACATGATTTTCCATGCTGATAGAGTATCTCTCAGAACAAACCCCTCCTTTTGCCTAAAGTCTGTTCTGAATCCAATATCAATCAGGTCATTGAGTTGCCAGTCTTTTTTCCCAACCACAATAACAAATTGGAATACATGCTGCACAAACTTGATGTACACAGACAGCTCAGATTTTATCTTGATAGTAGTAAGGATAGTAGAAAATCAGATCAACTTTTCGTATCCTTTTCGGAGGCCAGAAAAGGTAATCCAGTGGCTACAACAACCCTATCTAAATGGTTATCAGATTGTATATCATTTGTTTATGCGAATGCAAACATGTCATTGACACACAAACCTAAGGCTCATTGTACCAGAGCCGTTTCTACGTCTTCTGCCTTTCAAGCTAAATTGCCCCTTGACAATATTTGTGCTGCAGCCACTTGGTCTAAGCCTCTTACCTTTATCCCGCATTACAAAATAGATAAGGCTTCCAGGGACAGGTCTTCCTTTGGTTCCACAGTACTGAAAAACGTACTTCCATGAGCCACCCAAGATTGAGGGCGCTAGGGACGCTACCCATCAGTGAGAATAAACGGCAAGATTTAACAACTTCACATAAAGAAGTTATGTACTCACCATAACGTTCCATGTGCGTTGTTTATCTCGCCTTTATTCTCACGTCCCTCCCTCCTTCCCCCTCCTGGCTGACAGTTGACTTAGAGGTTAGTACCATCCTGGTTATTCAATACTTCTTCTTCCCCTTTGGGAAGTGCTTCCTTGTAGAAAAAGAAAAAAAAGGTATATATACCCGCAGCAAACAAGATCTGAGGTAATTCCAGCAGTGCATTGTGGGATAAGGGGCTTGGTCTCGAGCTTCCAGCAAACCTTGAGCTTTGCTATCGGCCGTCTCGGAGCCGAGGATCGGCTCTGAACCCATCAGTGAGAATAAAGGCGAGATAAATAACTCACATGGAACGTTATGGTGAGTACATAACTTCTTTTTATTCAAAGTATCTCAAAGTGTGTAAAAGTGCTTACAATGTGTGTTTATTACTGTGCATTTATTCTGAAGAGTTTATTGTGTGCAAAGTACAACTATTTTGTAAAGTGCAGTCACAATATAGCCATTTCTAAAAGTTTCTTGTGCTTGGTTTATATATTCGCAGAGTGCCACCATTGCAGAGTGTTTCTTGCACTGTACATAGTTATTTGGCAAAGTACAGCCATTTTGGGAAAGTTTCAGTGTGCTGTGTACTGTTTATTCGCAAAGTGCAATTACTTCGAAATGTTTTTTACTCTGAGCTTCTTCTGCCCAGTTTATTCACACAGTGCAGTTATTTTGAAATGTTTCTTATACTGATAAGAGGTGATGTGTTACAGTACAGTGATTGTGCCCAGGAGACTTATTTCGCAAAGTTCAGTTATCCAGAGGCTTGTTGTGCTGTTGGGCATAGTTACAAGTGTTGGCATAAATTTCTGGCATATGTATATGTGTATGTTCATGCATATTTACAAAAGCCTTCACTGGTATGTGTTAATGTGGCAGAGGCATTCCACAGACGAGGTCCACTTGTATTTGATCATTGCAGAGAACTGGAGAATATTTGAGCAAGAGTACAATATTTTTATACAAGCAGCTTATTCTGACAAAGATGCATGCAGCAGGGCATTCATTTTGCTAAACTTAGCTGGGTCGGAGGCCACTGAAAGAGTGTGTTCATTTGTGTATGCACCAGCATCATATGAAGGAGAAAGGGAAAAATCATCATATTGGTGTACAGACCGAATCATGGGAAGCCCCCCAGTGTTTGAAATGCAAATTCAGGGAAATCTGCAACCCCCAGAAAAATGTTACATTAGAGAGGCATTTGTTTTATACAAGAGATCAAAATCCAGGAGAAACTTTTGCATCTTGTATTACTGATCTGAGAAACAAAGCTAAAACGTGTTTGGTGACTTAAAAGGTAAGTTAATAAAGGACAGGCTTATGTGTGGTATTAACAGTGCTTCTGTGAGAAAGTTTTTGCTTTGTGACAGTGATTTAACGCTGAACAAAGCTATTGAGATTTGTCAAATCCATGAAGTTACAGAAAGGCACACAAGTATGCTTGCAAGAGATAAAAGCATGGGTTCAGCAGGGTCCAGAGCAAATGTAGACAGCATGCAACACATGGCTAGCAGAAGTAGGCCTAAGCACATGGTAGCTGTAACCCCTGTGGGTGTGGCAGGTAAAACCTGTAGTTTTCCAGCAAGTTCTAAGACTAGTTCAGTGAAAAGGACATGCTCAGTGCAGTACAAGGGTGACTCAGCAAAACCCAAATCACGCTTTATTGTTAACTGTCGCAGTTGTGGTGCCAATCATGAGTCTAAAAGAGAAAAATGTTTAGCATTTGGTCAGCAGTGCCACAAGTGTAAAAAAATTGAACCATTTTCAAAAGTTTTGTAAATCAAGTAAACCTCACACAGTTATAAAGAAAGGTCACTAGAAAAAGCAAGTTGATAATATAGAGAGCTGCAGCCCTGCTTTCTATGTAGATGGTGTATCAGTAATTGATGAAAAGGTTGATGCAGTAAATGTATTGGCAAAGAACAAAGTGTTTTGTACTTTCTAGATCAATGGTAAATCCACAGAGCTCAAAGTAGACACTGGTTCAAAGTGTAATGTGATATCAGCAGACACATTTGCTAAGGTGAGAGCTGGTGAGCAACTTCATGTGGTCAGTTGTGCAAAACGCATTGGTTATGGAGTGGAAGAAATTCAGACCGAAGCCTCAGTAGTGCTTTCATGTTATTTGTCTAGGAACTGCTACAACTTACTATTTTATGTAGTCTGAAGACATCTGCAGTCATTATTGGGTCTCAGAGACAGTTTGAGAATGAATCTGCTTTCCTTTACCAAATAAGTTCATCATATAAGCACAAGTCCTAGTTCCAATTTTACTGAAGCTATTTTCTGAGTATGCTGATGTTTTTGATGACAAGTTAGGCAAATGTCCAGTTGTGTATTCTGTGAAGTTAGACCCAGAGATCAGTCCAGTGGTCAGACGGCAAGGAAAGTTCCGATAGCTATGCAGAATAAAGTCAAAGCTCAGTTGGATAAAATGGTGCAGCAAGGTGTAATTTGTCCAGTGGAAGAACCAAGTGAATGGGTGTAGTCCATAGTAGCAGCCCACAAAAAAGGCTCAGACAAAATCAGAATATGCATTGATCCAAGAGATTTGAACAAAGCATTAAAGAGGCTGCATCATCTTATGCATGCAGTCAAGGAAGTCACAGCCCTAATACTAAATGCCACTGTTTTTCTGTCTTGGATGCAAACAGTTCATTTTGGAAAGTGATGCTTGATCGCTGATCTTCACTACTGACTACTTTCAGTACCCCATTTGGAAGATATAGATGCCTCAGGATGCCATTTGGAATAAATTCTGCAAGTTAAGTCTTTCAGCATGCAATGAAGCAAATTTTTTCAAGTTATCCTTGTGCCATAATAGTAGATGATTTATTGGTTGAAGGCAATGGTGAAGCAGAGCATGACAGAAGCCTTAGGAGAGTTCTAGACAGTGCACATGATGTGAAATTGAAGCTCAATCCTCTGATGTGTAAATTCAGACTACCAGAAGTTACATATGTAGGTCATTTATTTACTAGCACTGGCTTGCGACCAGACCCATCCAAGCAAGCAGCCATTCTGGAGATGCCAGCACCGGATAACGTTCAAGGTCTACAATGTTTTCTTGGTATGGTCAATTATTTAGTCAAGTTTATGCCAGACTTCAGTGAGTTGACAGCACCTTTGAGAGAGCTGACACGCAAAAGTGTTAGAAGGTCTTGGTTGGAACAGTATCAGAGAGCATTTGAAGACCTTAAGCAGAAAATTGCCACCCCACCTACATTAAAATACTATGACGTCGATAAACCAGTAACTCTTTCCTGTGATGCTTCAAAGTTTGGTCTTGGTGCAGTTATTCTTCAAGAAGGCAGACCAGTAACCTGTGCATCCAGAAGTCTTACCCAAACTGAAATGCAATATGCTCAAATTGAGAAAGAACTTTTGGCAAGAGTATTTGCACGTTCAAAGTTTCTTGATTATGTTTATAGTCGAGCTATTCAGATTGAGACTGATCACCAACCTCTAGTGACTATTTTAAAGAAGCGTATGCATTCAGCTCCAGCGAGATTACAAAGATGCTCAGATTGCAAAAGTACATCTTCAAAATTGTCTATACAAAAGGCAAACTTCTTTATTTTGCTGATCCGTCATATTTCTGGGCGATCTGGATAACGTAACAACTTCATGCAGATAATTTTGACTTTGATGTCATGGAAGTGCATAGTTTTTTTACCACAAGACTTGATGAGCTGCGAGATCATACAAAGACTGATTCAATTTTGCAAAAGCTCAACCACTGCATTATTGTTGGATGGCCGTCAAAGCAATCTAGAGTACCACCTGAAGTGCAGACATATTTTCCTTATAGAGATGAATTGCTGATGGAATATGACATTATTTCCAAAGGTCCTAAATTTGTTGTTCCTGCTTCCTTACAATGTGAACATATCCAGATTTTGCATCGTGGTCACCCAGGTTCCAAATCTACCAAAAGAAGGATGAGAGCACTAGTATTTTGGCCTTCTCTAGAAAAAGATATTGATAAAGTACTTTCTTCTTGTTCAGTATGCAATAGCACTAAACCACATTTGCAAAAAGAACCACTTCAGCTAAGTCAAGTTCCTGAACTACCTTGGGCAACAGTAGCCACTGATATATTCAAGTGGAACAATCAGCATTACTTAGTGTTGGTAGACTCTTTATTCAAACTGGTTTGAGATCGATTTACTACCTAACCTAACGTCCACTACTGTCACCAAGTTGAAACATCATTTCTCAGTCCATGGTAGTCCACACAAAGTTATTTCTTCACAGTGGTACCCAATTTACCAGTCAGTTGTTTCAGAAATTTGCAAGGGAAATGGGGCTTTGTACATGTTACTAGTAGTCCAGAATCCCCATAATCAAATGGACTAGCCGAATGTGCAATACAGAGTGCAAATCAATTACTAGAGAAGTCAAAGAATGATAATACCAATGTATTTTTTAATTTAGTCAGAAACATACCCTGTGACAATATAGTTGGCTCACCTGCTGAGAGACTTCTGTTTAGGCAAACCAGAACAACATTGCCTACTAGTTCCAGTTTGTTGAGGCCTAAAGCAAAGAACAATAGAACAATCAGACCCAACTATTCAAAAAGCGTTCTTTCCAGAAGTTCGGCTATGACAAGTCGAGCAGATTTCTTCGTCCATTGAAAGAAGGGGAGACCGTGAGGATACAAACGGCAAAAAGTGTAGACTGGATTAGTCAAGTAACAGGTATATGTGCCAAACAGAGATCCAACTTTGTAGAATCTGTGGGTGTGGAGTACAGGAGAAATCGCAGACATCTTCTTCCTGTATCAGAATCTAAATTACAGCGTTGTTCCTGTGATACAGACTCTAGATCTCAGAGCAATCCAGACAATGTTCCTGTTGCAGAACATGTCTTAACTTCTACTTCCGTTCTTGATGATGTTCCTGATGTCCCCAAAGTTGAACGTTCAGCAAAGACAGTCCCAGTTGTTAGACATTAGCGTAGTCAGGGTCATGTAGCTGCTAGATCTTATTTTGGTGCATCACTGTCATACTGTTGGCAGTGATCCTGGTGTGTAAATGCATGGAATTAAACTATTTGTTATCGTAGGCATATGCATTGTTGATCTTTATATTTGCTACTCTAGATTGCTTTGACGGCCATCCAACTATGGAAGAAAAATGGTACTAACCCTCAAATTATCTATAATTACAAAGACAAAGATGGACTTATAGCAATTATAATATTACGATTTGGTAATAGAACCTGGACACTAGTAAACTTATATTGGTTTCCTGGCATTAGAGTGGGAACAATCAAAAAAGGCATAGACCATATTAATAGAGTATCAGAAGGCAATTTGATAATAGGAGGAGACTTTGGAAAATTCCAGTACATATGAATAAGCTGTGTAGACTGTATGATACATGGTGGCACTCCCTTGGTCCGAATAACATACCACTTGGAATATGTCAAATGCTGTCATCCACCCACTTTTCAGGGAAGTCTTCAGTGATTAAATCATGAAATAACATCTCCATAAGGATGAGTGGGGTACTTGATAGTTCAATAAATCTGAAGTTTTTGGCTGAAATGTTATGAATGCATGGCATATATCAATAGCTGTATTAATAACTAGAACAAAAGGTTGATTACATAGTACTTCAGGGTATCGAAGGAAAGCTTATATGATGCTGTTGAAGCTGTCACTGATACCAGCTGTCTATGTACTGTGCACTGCCATTTGACAGGTATTTATAGTAGTTCAGTAATGAAGTATGCTTATTAGTGTAATTGTCATGTTTCTGTGCATATCACTGGCATTTTTGCACTTGGACACATTGTAATTTCAGTATTTCACATGCCCAGTTATGAGAAAAGTCATGAATAGCTCCTCAGATGAATGGGGTACTTGTCGTTAACACAAACACTATGACTTGTTGGCTGGGAATATTATGAAAGGTTGGCATATGTCAACATTTGTATTATAACTAGAACCATAAGGTGATTACATGGTACTTTATGGTATCCTGATACCACTGATACCATTTGACAACATATGATTTGGCAGGTATTTATAGTTGCTAAGTAACAAAATGTGCATATTAGCATAATTATCATATTTCTGTACATATCTCTGGCATTTGACACTTGGACAGATTGTGATTCAGTATTGCACATGTACAGATACCAGAGGTCACAAATAGCTCAGATAAATGGGGTGCTGGCAGCATTATAAATATGTGGCATATGTCAATAATTATATTAGTAACTTGAACCATAAGGTGATTACATGGTCAGTGTATCATATGAAAGCTTACATAATGCTGCAGAGGTTGTCAGTTGTCTGTGTATTACCATTTGAGAGATATTTAAACTTGTTCAGTAATAAAATATGCATATTAGCATAATTATCAAGTTTCTGTATGTATCTCTGGCATTGTGCACTTGGATGGATTGTGATTCAGTATTTCACATGCCCAGTCACTATAGTGGTCATGAATGGCTCTTTACACCAGTGGTGTACAATGTAACACAAACATTATGATTTATTTTCCTGGAAATACTATGAATGTATGGCATATGTTCATAATTACATTAATAACTTCAACAAGAGGGTGGGTACATGAGACTCCATGGTATCAAAAGAAAGTATACACAGTGCTTAAAAAATTGCATTCTTAGTTGGTGTCTTATTTATATGTCCATTAACTATTCAGATATGCATACTGTTCATAATTATGCACGTATCAACATTGGAATGCCATCTAGAAATTAGTTTTCAGGCTAGTGAAAATCAGATCTGCCCGTGCAAAAGTCAGACTGATAGGGATTTGTCTACTATGTTTACAGACATATTAATACCTGCTTTCTTAATTATAATAAGTAAATTTATATATTATGCAATTACTTGTTTAATATAAAATTGTGTTATGTTTTGCTGACATATTAATATCACTGTTTTGAAGAGTGTGTGCTTAATAACATTTGGATTTTATTATTTTTTTGTAAAATTATTTTGGGATATATACATTTGTATAGAGCTAAGTTGAAAAAATGCATTCTTAGAATGGGTGTCCAGGCAGGAACTGTGTCGGAGGTGTGAAATTCAACTCAGGCCAGGTGTGAAAGAGTTAAGTAAAGAAATGATTCCTTTGAGCTGAGATTTAGAAACTGAATTGCCTATAGACAGTGTGACCATACTAAGTTTAATGCTGTTGGCTGCAAAAAAAAAAAAAAAAAAGGACTGGATGTGTGGGAGTAAATTACATAAAAAAATAAATGTAGTCTGTGGGAACAATACATACAGGAAATGTGAAAATGTTCAAGAGGAGTGATATTTCTGAGAAGGCAGGACTTGAGCAATTTGTGTAATGTGTACAAAGGGAAAAAAAATTATAATGGTTTGATCTGTTGTACCTTTCACCTGTCCCTCAATGGATGGGTTATCTAATCTCTCTAGGATCTGACTTCGGCCACACTCAGACTTTGGATCCAAGCTCAGTCTCCTCCCCTTACTCATAATCCAATGTAACTATTAAGTTATCTCAGATCTTGTTTGCTGTTCATTTGCATTGAATGCAATCTCTGTCACTCAGGTTGGGTTATCAGCAAAGTGCTTGATATTTTTGATATTTATGTGGTTTATCCTATTCCAATACTTTTTCTCTGTTGTTCTTATTACCTGTTTCCCTCTTTTGTAGTTAAATAAAAAAAATAAAGTTTAGAACTTAAACTTTGCCTTCTTAGTGCCCTTTTCTCCTTTTCCCTGATGTCATGTAGTTTAGTTTATGTTTTATCTTTCTGTTACTTGCTTAACTTAGTATCTTTGTGGGAGTAGATTTACTGGGAATTTGATAGTCTGCTACTTGTGTAGTCTTCTCTGTTTTATTACTTGTGTGGTGTTTGCTTTTTTTTTCGACGTCATGGTAGAAAAAACTGGTTTCAAAAATTGTGGGGACTGCATACCAAGTGCATTTACTGTCTAGGGGTTGTTCATCTAAATGAGCACTGCTCCATTTGTACTGCTTTCAGCTCCCAGACTTTGGTGGAGATGCGGAATAAGTTAGGTATTAAGAAACTTCTCCCTGCCACCGTGGGGGAAGTTTCCCTTCCACAGTCTGCTTCATCTGCTGTCTCTCCTTCTGCAAAGATGTCTTCTTACAAGGATAAGGGCAAGAAGAATCTAGATAAGCCAAGGGAAAAAAGAAAAGGAAGAGTCAGAGGAGTGTAAGCAGCAATCTCTGAACCATTCAGCTTCCTCAGGTCCAGCCCATAAGGTTCCCAAAACTTGGGATGCGGCTCCAGGGTTGAGTTTATTTTTCTTGGATTCAGCGCTCCATGTTTGCTGAACTGTACTTCTCCCTGGTGCCAGACTCGATGGGCCTACGATCCTCTTTTCTCCAGGACAGACTGTTCCACCACACATCCAGACCCTCTTCCACTGCTTCATCTCTCTGCGGTCCTGTAGGAGTCTTTCCAAGGTGGATGTGGATAGAATGCAGAGGAAGTTCCTCAGGACCCAAATCCAGTTAGGGGTTCTCCTGGGTGCAACCCCTGTCAGTGAAATAGTCTTGGTCTCATCCCCTTTTCATATCATTAGTCTTTCTCTGATCTGATCCTCGGACTGTGGGCTTTTGAATGCAGGCATTTCCAGGAGGTTGTCTGCATTGGATCCAAAGAATTGATCTTTGTCGACTCTGACTGTATCCCTGATTTGATCTCTCTGAGTGGCTTGGACGTTGATGGATCTCAGAGCTGTGGTGTCAGCATCAAACTGTGTGTGTGGGGGGGGTGCTGGCTTGACTCAAAAGCTTTTGGACCCATCCCTGCCCCCTGGAGCTTTGCCACTAGACATGTCTGCTCTGGTGTCAGCTTTGGAGCTGAGTCAAACTGGTCTCCTTGACCAACCCGTGTTGGTGATGTGGGTTCTACCGGTGGGTTCTCTGGTCCTGTCTCAACTTTTGGCCTTTCTGTTCCAAAGGGTGCTGTCTTGATCTAAGGAGTGGACTTCCCTTTTATTCTCCAGTCCACTCCTCCCCCACAGGAGTTCCCTGGGTCTTGATCCTACACATTTTGTTCCATCAGAGCTGCCAGACCCTCAAATTCTTGAGACTGTCTGCATTGAGAATTTCTCATCAGATCCCGAGTCCTCCCCAGAACATCCAATTTGGGAAGTTCAGAGGAGGCTTTCATGCAGAAGGAGGCATGTTGACTGTCCTCAAAAATTGATGACTGAAGATACTGACTTCCATGGGGGGAGAGGCCCCCTCCCCCAGTGAAATCCTGGAACTACTTAGACAGAAAAGGGGTGGTCCTCTGAAGCTTTTTCAGCTGGCCTGACTTCTTGGGTGGTCTCTTATGTGATCGGAGTGGTGGATTTGATCTCTAAGCTGGCATGGAAGGAACCAGATGTAGCTGAACTGATGTCATACAAGCTGGGCAAGTTTTGGTATCCCTTAAGGGTCACCTGTTTTGGAGCACTAGTCTTATCATAGATTCCATGATGATGGTGGTGGAGAATATCAAGAAGGAGCTAGCTAAGGAAAGCTGCACTGTTGTGCCCCCCCCCCAACAGGGAGTCCAGGAAGTTGGAAAAATTTGCTTCAGCAGTCTTCCCTCTTTGGGTGCTGAACTGTCTGGCACACATTATATGTTTCCCAAGGGATTTGATCAAGAAGTTTTCCAAATCCCTCTCACCCTATCTGTGCAGGAGAATAAGTCTGTCAACACACAGTTGACCACCCTTCAGTCTCTGTTGAATGTGTCTATGCACCTCATTTCCAACATGACAGAGGGCACTTTGAGAGCTGCGGACACTGGCATGATTATTAGACAGCAAGCCTGGATGCACCTGTGTGACTTTGCAAAGCACTTTCAAACATATTTTGATGGTTACACTCTTTTTGGACCAAAGGTGAAAGAACGCTGTCTAGAACTGAACAAGATGGAAAAACCATGTCTTTTCTTGCCCCAAAAGACTTTCTCTAGAAACCAGAAGGGTGAACTAGAAATGGTGGTTCTACAAATCCCAAGGTTTTGCTCCCGATGATGGACCTCCCCCAGGGCAGAGAGGAGAACAGTAATGGTGGATGTCACCCCTGTGGCAGATGCTGTCAGCAAAAATTAAGGCCATCAAAGTCGCTTCTGTGATAGGCCTTTTCAGCACTCCTGAATGGTTACCTGACTACCGCATTCTGAAAACAGTCAGGGGCATATATCTCTGCATCCCACGACCTGGACATCTATCACTCAAGATACTTGGCTGCAGACGATTATAACCAGGGGTTACTTCATTCTTTTTCTTTCTTACCCCCCCCCTATCACTCAAGAAAGCCACCCGATGTTCCGCCCTCTCAACAAAAGGCAGCAGCAGTAGAAATAAAAAAGTTGCTAGACAAATGAGTCAACTGGGAGCTCCTGCCAGACCAGCAAGAATCTGGAGTTTGTTCAAGGTTCATTTTTGTATCAAAGAAAAGCAGCAACCTCATGCTAAATTTGGACTTCAGTCACCTAAACCAATTTGTGAAATAGACAAATTTCCAGATGGATGCAGTACAGTCCATTCTGCCATTGTTGAGGAGGGATGACTGGATGTGCTCGATAGACCTTCAGCACACGTGCTACCATATAAAGATGGACAGATACTCCAGAAGGTTTCTCCACTTCTGGCTGGGAGCCAGTCACTTCCTGTTCAGAGCCCTGTCGTTTGGTCTCAAACAGTCCTGCAGGTGTTCAAGTATATGGCAATGTTCACAGCTTTTCTCAGGCTGCCAGGGTTCCAGGTGTTCTCATACCTGAATGACTGACTCAAAACTGCCCCCACAGGGAGTCTCCTTCAAGCTAGGTACTTCTTGCTGCATCTTTGCTTAGTACTAGGGATAACTGTGAACATGGCCAAGTTAGAACTTCAACCTTTTCAAGCCATAGAGTTTATTGGAGCACACCTGGATTCCAAATTACAGATAGGAAGACTACCAGAGTCTAGAATTTTCTCACTTCAGAAACAGGCAGTGGCAGTACTCATCATAAATCTCCAATAAGGTTGATTTTGTGTCTTTCAGCTTAAATTGCAGCCACCATTGGAGTTTCACCAGTGAACCCTAACAGTACTATAGTCAATGAGATATCAGCCTATGAGCTTTCCAGGGTCCCTCACGAGAATTTGCAAAAGTCATATTCAGTGGTAGTGGGAACCCCCAACTGTAAGAAAGGGTCACCCTTTTGTTTTTCCCTCACCTCAGGCTACAGTGATCACAGACACTTCCCAGCTATTGTGGGGATGGTGTTTTTTGGGAAAGAGTGTCCAAAGCATGTGGTCCCATTCAGGGGCCAGTCTTGTCATCAGTGTCCTGGAGATGAGGGCAGTTTTCCCAGCATTGCAAGTCTTCTAGGACTCCCTTCCCAGGGGTGTGATCTCCAGTTCAACAGACAAAATGTCAGTAGTTTGGTATATCAACAAACAGGGAGGAACACTCTCTTATCTGTTATGCCGAGGGACCATGAGTTTTTGGTACTAGGCAATATCTTCTCACCACTTTCTGATAGCAATGCACATAGTGGGGAATTCCAGTGTTCTAAAGGATAGATTGAGCAGATCTAGCCTTCTCCCTCATGAGTGATTCCTCTGTCTGACAGTGGAGGATGAGAATTTCAGCCGCAGGGGCTGACCATGCTGCGATCTCTTTGCCTCCCCATCCAACACCAAATGCAGCAGGTATTTTGCTGTAATTCCCCACGAGGGTGAGTCCCTGATGCTCTGACCCACACATACCCTCCCTAGTCTACTTTATGCCGATCTTCCCACTCCTATTATAGGTTCTTATGTAACTTCTAGGCTAGCTGCTCTTGCAGGTCATTTAAAACCTAGCCAGTTTTCCTTTTTTTCCTCAAAATAACTTATTCCATTTAGTTATAGATTGGTCTTACCCATCCCGTGGTTGACAATTATATATTACCCGTAATAAGAATCACTGGGATCATACCATAGATAATTTAAGGGGATCTGTGCATGGGGTAAAGCATTTAGGAGCTACCTCTGTCCATTAGTAGTACAGGGCCACTTCTGGGATACATTTTCTATTTTCCAGCCATTGATCTGAGTTGTGCTTGAGTATGGATAGGGATAAACCTTGTTTTATGTGGATGGGGAATGTGTTCCAGAATCCTTTGCAAGGTATACCTGTCCATCCAAACCATTCTGTTGATGTTGCAGAAGAGGTTTAGATCCCTAGACTGAATATTTATGATGTCATTTGACATGTCAGTGTGCAGTAAATCCATCAGTAATGGGTCAGAGGATGCCTTGTATACCAGACATGTCATCTCTTAGCAGTCTGTAGGATACTGAGTATAGTGACAGTGTTTTGAGTCGATCCATGTAGGACATGTTGTTTAGGCCTTGTATCCTTTTGGTTACATATCTCTGTGGGAGTTGAATTTGTTGCATGTGTCTGGACAGATACATACCAAAGGAAGCAGAAACCTAATGATGGCTGAGTTAAGGGGGAACAATACACAATCTGTTTGTTTATAAGCTGTTTGTTTATAAGCTGTGCAGTACAGAAGGGCTTTCTTACAGCAACGGACACATGTTGATCAAAAGTTAGGTCGATGTCCAAATAAGTTCCCAAAGCCCAAACAATGGAGTCTTCTCCTGGGGGCTTATTGTCAGTGTGGTAATTCCCTGGGGTAGAATACAATAATGTATTTTTTCATATTTAGTTTCAGTCCGTGATTTTGGTACCAGTTTTTTATTTATTTGAGACAAACCTTCCTGCAGGATGGCTAAGTCATTTGGGGATTCCGTGACTTCACTGAACTTGTAGTCATCTGCAGACTTAGTCAGCCAGAGCCCTTCGGGATTGGCTTTTTACTTTAGAAAAGTAGATACCAAGCAGGACCGGTTCTAGTAGAGAACCCTGTTGAACTCCACTGGTGACTGATCTTTCTGTGGAGGCAACTTCCCCTGTTTTGACTATCTAAGTCCTATCTCTGAGCCAGTTGGCATCCCAGTGAGTGACATAGCGGTTTATTCCCACTTTATTTAGGTTTTTTACTATGCATGAGTGGGGAATTGTGTCAAAAACTTTGACCAGGTTGATATGGTTTGAACTGTTTTGTCTTCATCCATTGCTGTGGTGACCTTTTCAGAAAAATCCATCAGGTTGAGTAAGCAAGAACTGCCCTTGAGGAATCCAAACTGACATGGGTCCAAAGTCTGGAGGTTCCCAAACTTCATCCAGAAGTTTCTGCAGAAAGCAATGTGGAGCAAGGCTATGGTGATCTTCATTGCTCCTTTTTGAGCTCAACAGATGTACTTTCCCTTATTCTGATCTCATCTAATTTAATCCCCTTGGGTGCTGGACCACACTCCTGCTCTTCTGTTTCACCCATCAGGAATGCCTTTCCCAGACACACAAGCCCTCAAGTTGACCTCATGGTTATTCCAGTTCTAGTAATGGTTATACAGTCAAGACTTTCATCCCAAGTCATTCAAATTTTGACCTCAGCACAGAAATCCTCCGTAAGGAAGATTTATAAGAGTAAATTGAAGAGATTTTCAGTCTGGCCTTCCAGTGGGAATTTGGATCCATTTTCACCTCTGTCTTGGTGATTTTAGATTTTCTGGATTCTCTTTTTTTCACAGTGGGTTTAGCTACTCTAGTATCAAGATACAACTAGCAGCCATTTCCGATTTTCACATTGAGAAAATTCCATCACCTATCCCTTCCTTGGATTGTTGAAGGTCTTCCTAAGGGGTTCCTTTCTTCTTCAGCCCCCTCCTTGGGGATACTCTTCCTCCATGGGTTATTACTGTTTTTCCTGCAGGCCTCACCAAGACCATGTTTTGAACCTGCAGCAGAGGCTGACTTAAAATATTTGAATTTTGAAGACTTTGGTTTTGCTGGCAGTCGCCTCTGCTAAGATAATATCAGAACTTCACGACCTTTGAACATTTTTTCCCCTTAGTAAGATGTCAACATAGGCTTTATTTATTTACTTGGTACAGTTTATTAATTGATTTTAAATTACATTACTGTTATTTTAAAGTGTAGAGTACAAAGCATTATTGTTTTGGCTTTGGTTAGTCAATTCTCATTGATATAGCATCATAACATTCTAATCTGACAGTTTACTGTCACTTCTTATTTTGAATATAGTCTCGAGCAATAAAAATGTTGTCTGACCTCATAGTTTGAAATTTGCCTCTGCTCGAGTGTAATACAGCGTCACTGGCTTTCAAGTATCTTGTCCATTCCAAGTTATGTAAATAAAATATGTAATATGATTCCTTCTCTTAGACCCCAAAGTTTTTCATATACTGACTTGCCAGTGTCTTCTGTAGGTTTTGTAGCTAAAGAGAAGTATATTAAACATTCAGAAGTCTCTGCTTCCTCTCGATCATTAATTGTAGCACCCGTCTGCGTATTTCATACGCTTCAGTGGTAGCAGCTAACATTGCCGGTTTCTTATAGCATAGTCTTTTACATGCATGAATATAACATGGAATTACAGTTATATTTTACTTTTGATGGCTATTGGTAATATACAAATGTTTTAAGAAATCATTCTTTCAACCTGACAGTTTGCACAAACCACAAGCCCTTGTCTGCTATTCATAATTAAACTTGCTCGCAGATGTGTAAGTCTATGTTGTCTGTGCATATGCATTCATCTCTGTTTCCTTTTCGCCTTCTCTTGGACTCTGATTCGTGAAGATAGGGATTGTTGAAACTCTGTATACTTGACAGTTGTTTTATTATGTAGAGCAAAGTGACACAGCACTTCGTAGCTAGAGTTTGTGCAGTGGAAAAGTGAAAATACTGTTGAACATGGGTTACAGTATTTTGTTAGAGTGTTGGGAGAGGTGCAGTGGATGGAGTGAATCTTGTGTCTGAATCGTGTCTTGCACTGGCTAGTATAATCTAAAAGAGGCATATGTCTGCATCTAAATAGCCTATTATACGCATTCCCACATTTTAGCAGAAGACGATCTATTACATTTGTGAACTTATTCATTGTTAGGAAACAAACGAGTCATAATCGGCTAGAAAGCTGGTGGGTGATTTGCGAATGACTGTGCATAGATTTACTTGTCACACTATATAAAGCCATCAATTACTTAGTAGTTACATTCTGAAAATACTTTTTAACGTCTAATAAATTTTTAATAAAAAGAAAATACTGATCTGTGTTTAAAAGTTTTTTTTTAAATTAATATAAGAAGTTAGTCATGTGATTGTAAATTTTTACATTATAGAAAATAATATCAGACCTCTAAAAGGAATGGATAAAACAACAAGATGTTTTAGTCTGACTTGTTAATTATTTTATTTCTCTTAAACTCTGAGATAGCATACATACATATGTGCATTATGATATTACAGATAATTGACTCTGGGAAGCAGTGCGAGGTGTAAAATATCTAATGCAGTATGTCAAGCTACGTACTTTTCTGAATGTGTAGAGAAAAAGTAAGATGTGTTGGAAATGCTTGATGTTGTAGAACTGATTCACTTTTTATGAACCACGCAATGCAGAACTGACTCAGTTGTTTTTGAACCAAGCAATAAATAGTACCCTTTATTGATACTACTTATCATAAGTATTTATGCTTCTCATCTTTCATTTCCCATGAGTTTAGTTTATATACAATAACAAATTTTTCAAATAATAACAACTCTGTTCTTTACATTTTAAATATTAGTTTGTTAATGTAATATTTTAGTTTTGGGGAATTTGAAGACTAGGTTTGTATCTAAAGTCACGTGGAAGTAGAGAAAAATAGTTTTGTGAAACATATTAGTATTTATGTGTATGCTGTTTATTGTGATGCACGTCACACTTAAACCAATAGAGGTTTGATGCCTTTCTCTTTTTATTTTATTATTAATAGTAGTTTGAAAAACAGAATATTGAGAAGCTGTTCACAGTATTGTGTTCAAAATTAAGGTAAACTGGTGTTCCAGTAAAAGTCCTCCTTACTATTTACTAGATGTTAAATACTCTATCCAGAGAACTTGATATTTTCATAAAATTATTTCATTTGACTGAAACTTTCATATAGGTTTTGAAGTTCTTGTACTGGTTTAATAGTTCATACTATTCACTTCTTCAAATTTTATTTATATAACAGTATTGTTACAATTTATTCATTAGTGAATCTTTTAACTTTTTCATTACCTTAGATGCTAGAAAAAATCAACTTCTGCTTTGCTATTATGTTAGTTTTCAAATTTCAATACCAATGCAATGAAATTTAGGTGATGATGTATAAATGGAGAAAGAGTTATACTACTTAATACTCTCTAGTATTTTTAATTTATTGGAAATGTTTCATTTTCAAAGTATAGTTTAATAGCACTTGACAGAAGATCTATTCACTACATACAGTTTTATAAACGGAACTATTTTTTTGTAATGAATATCTTTTTCTTTAAGTAATAGTAATTATTTTTCTCTCACATTGGACTCATCTTATCTTATTAATTTGACTGATAGTTGTTTTTCTTTTATCTACTTGGAAATAAATCTCCAGAATTTATAAATTGGAGCTCCGCAACATCCACTTTTCTTTAACTTTCTTTTAGATATGAAGGTTAATCTGGTTGAACAGTTTTGTTTTACCAGATTAGGAGTGTCTATCACTCCACGTTTGTAAGAGGGACTTTTAGAGTCACTGTTTACGTATTTTCATGTAATATTTCACTTCACACTCCCTGTTTTCTCCTTTTTGGCCTCAATATTTATTTAATTTGTGGTTTCTAACGATAAACATCAATTTGACTTTAGGATATAAATCTTGTAAGAATGTTGCACAGATTTCGAGTGACATAAGTACTTTACACCCTTGTCTACTACAAATACTTTATAAAATTAAATAAATAAGATGGACTTTACTCTCTCTAAACAATGGATTAAATAAACCAAGGAAAAGATCCAATCTGCTAAAGATATCTAAGACTAAATAAAGCACAAGTGGTATTCCTACAAGAAACTCACTTTAAAACAAATGATAGCTATGTGTGGAATCCAAATGAATATTTAAAACTATCTAATTCTTCCTATAATAAAAAAAAAACTGGAGGAGTCTTAATACTATGGAAGAAAAGTGTTACTAACCCTCAAATTATCTATAATTACGAAGAGAGAGATGGACTTATAGCAATTATAATATTAAGATTTGGTAATAGAACCTGGACACTAGTAAACTTATATTGGTTTCCGGCATTAGAGTGAGAACAATCAAAAAAGACATAGACCATATTAATAGAGTATCCAAAGGCAATTTGATAATAGGATGAGACTTTAACTGTATTTTGGACAATTCAGAGACCACTAATAAAAGACCTGTTCGTTCTACCCCCATAGGGAAACCTCTTAAGAAATGGACTGACAATTTATATCTGATTGATACATTTAGATTCAGAGAGAACAATTCTTTATTATTCTCTCATAATGAACACAGATTTAATACCCAAACAAGGATTGATAAAATTGTTGTGTATCAAGATTTGAGAATGAAAATAGACAATTTTTCCATAATTCCTTGTCCTCTGTCTGATCACAGTTCACTTATTCTTAAATTTCAAATAGAATTTAAGCGATTAACTTTCACAAAAAAAATCCCGGTTTATATTACCAAATCAAAACAATTTAAACCTAGGTTAGATTCAGAAATACAATACTTCTTAGATACTAACTATACGGAAGATATAAAAATAGTTTTTCTGTGGGATTCTCTAAAGGCATACTTATATGGCAAAATTATAACATGGTTTAATAATAAAACAAAAGAATGGGAATCTGAGTTAACAAATATCCAAAAGCAAATTATAGAAATTAATACTAATGATTTAATGGACTCAATTACTAAAAAAAAAAAAAAAGAAACTGGGGAACTAAACATAAAATACAATGCAGTTTTAACCCACAAGACTAATATGGCTCTAGAAAAATTTAAACTAAATATGTTTTCTGTGTCACCAAAACATTTGCATAACCTAGTAATGAGAATAAAAAGACAATACACTGAAAATAATATGAATTGTTTATTATTTTACAATATATACACTATATAATGATTGTTCAGTTAGTTAAATGTATTTTATTTAGGAGATGTTAGAAAATGATATGTGTATCTGCTTAAGTATATATGGGCTTGAACTCACTGCATATTCATGCTGCTGCTTGAAGAAATTCTGATACTTTTTGATTTGTTAATTGGTTAATTGATTAATTGTTCTATTATCCTTATGATGATGCATTTTGATTATATAACCTCACAGTTTTATCTTGATGTTCATGGTCTGAGGAAGAGTATTTAAGATACGCGAAAGCGCTTACCGTTTTAAATAAAATTCTACAAGTTTTATAGTTTGGTCGTGGTGAGTCCGAAGTTTTGCTATATCTGCATTTTCGAAAAAAATTTTAACTAAGGACTCTTCAGCTGGAGTGGTTCATTTTTTCGTTTTATATTGTTTGTTTGGTTTTTGAACCACCCCGACACACGAAATGGCAAACCTGAATGTGGAACTCGACTACAATCCGGAACCGAGGACTACCTCTAGTGAACTTCAATGGACTGCCATTACTGGGTATGCAGTTAATCCTTTATTGGCTCTGGATTTCAATGTCCCTACATCTATTTCTGCTGCCGATACTGTTGACAACATAGAGGCTTTTAATTTAAAGACTAAACAGCTAGAAAATGACTTATATAAACTCCAGCACTTGATTTGGCAACGTAAGCACATGGAGGCTTGTTTGCACTTTAAATTGATTCCTAGGGGCATGCGAATTTTATGCATGCCCTCTTATGGTGACAGTCATCCTGCCCTTCTCAAGAAGTGGCAGGAGATAAACTTGGAAGCCAGTTTCAAATATGTGCAACTTTTAATAGACTATTTTGGTCCACTTGAAAATCAGTTACTGGCTCAAGTCAATAATTTGAACAAAGAAATAAGAGACAATTTTCGTGATGATTTCTGTCTAAAGAGACTTGATAATATTTATAGCCAGGTTAACTCTTATGCCCTGAAACTACAACAAATTAAACACAGGAAACTGCAGCGTGATCACAGAGACTTCTCCACTGGGGGAGTCTTCATTTGGCCGAGGAGGGTGGACCGTAGTTCACAGGCAGAGAATCTGACTCTAAACTTGGCGCCACTTGATCGTACGTTGACTGTACCTGATCCTATTGGCTCTTTGTCTTCTGTTCCAATAGCAGCCCTCACTGATGATGTTTCAGATGAAGCATTTACCACGCCACCAGAGTTACCTACAGCTGCTGATCCTGTAGCTGCAACTTCCACTCTGTTACCGAACCAAGAGGCCAACCGAAACCTGGGCTTACAGAAGAATTTGGGAGCAATACGCAAGTATGCAGCTTCAGATAACTTGCATTTTTTACCGCTCCCCATAAAAAAGACCACTTTTTAGCACGAACGGACAGACAGTTGGGAGAGAAAGAAACGCAAATACTCGGGGGAGAATATCGCGCACCAGAGAAGGAGACAGAGACCTTAAGACAAGTTTTTTTCAATTTATCCAGGTATGTCCTCACTTCTCATGATATGGGATTGTTAAATAAGGGGCTTTCTTTTGTCCCTTCTCAGGGAAGTGTCCTACCAGATTTATTAACAGATCTTCGTATGTTTGGGCGTGCCATAGCCATCAAACTATATTTTAATGCCAAAGCAACTGGAACTGAACACTTCAACACTCTAGATTTCCCTCCCTACAAGAAGAAAAGCACCTTTTCTCCGCCATTACCAGGACATATTGACTCTTTTATAAAAATGTGTGAACGTGATTTTTATCAATATTTTCAAAATGGTAGTAGAAAATGTTTATACTTTAACTTGTCCAGTGAAGAGAAACTATTTTTAAACATGCTTATCAATGATCCTTCCCTTGTAGTGAGACCTGTAGACAAGGGTGGAGGCATGGTGTTATTTGATACAGAAAATTATGTATCTCTTATGCTTGATATGCTAAATGATGACATTACTTATGTGAAAATAGATCAGGGCAAGCTTGTGAAAATAATTAATATCATTAATGATTCATTATATGATTTACTTATGTGTCGTCAGATCCCTAAAAGTTTATATGAGTTTTTTCCCAATGAATACCCACAAATTCCAGTCATCAAAGGCTTACCAAAGATGCATAAAGCTGTTTTTCCACCTCCATTGCGACCAATAGTGTCCGAGGAAAAATGGGCCACTGAAAATATTTCCATTTACTTAGAAAATATATTGAAACCTTTAGTCACTGAGATCCCCAGTATTTTAAAGGACACATACCAGCTGTTAGATTTTTTAGATTCAATGGACAAAGAGTTAGTAAAAGGACAACATTTATTGGTTACTATGGATGTCCAGAGTCTGTTCACATCCATTCCGAATGACAAAGGTATACAGGCAATAAGGGAATTACAAATTTTTCCCTCCATTGATAGGAATAAAGAAATACTTATTTGTCAACTTCTAGATTTGGTGTTATGTAACAATGTATTTTCTTTCGGGGGGGGGTGCCTGTTTTTACAGGAATCAGGTGTGGCTATGGGCACCCCCTGTGCAAATACATACGCCAATCTGGTGATGTATCAATGGGAAAGGGAGTTTGTTTTTACTCATCATTGGTTTAGTAAGGTCCTGGTATATAGGCGTTTTGTAGATGATATTTTAGTTGTATGGGATGGGTCTTTAGAAGAATTTAATTTGTTTAAGGATTACCTAGAGACAACAACTAGTTTCCTTAGATTCACTGCTGAAACATCATATGATTCAGTGAATTTTTTAGATGTCAGTTTAGACATCAGAGGAGGTAGACTGATCTCTGCTTTGCATAGGAAAACATGCTGGAAGAATACAATTCTACGATTTGACAGCATGCATCCCCGCCATATATTTGGTGGCATAGTAAAGAGTCAGTTCACCAGGTTGTCAAAATTATGTAGAGACAACTTGGATCTGTTATTGGAGGCAGATAAAATGGAAAAGACATTTACTGATAGGGGTTATGATAATAACTTGATAAAATGTGTTAGAGCACAGGTCTTAGGTGAGACAGTGGTACCTAATATTGAAGTTAAATATAAGTCACATGTAGATGTCCATACCCGAGAATGTTCAAGGAATATGACTGAGAGATTACGTTTTGTAACTACCTATACTAATGACAGTCCTAACATTAGAAAGATTATATCTAATAACTGGGGAGTATTGACAACTGATGAACAGACACTACAGTTAGTAGGTAAGGCTCCTCTTTTTACTTATAGAAATAACAAAAAACCTAAAAAGGCTTTTGTGTGACATTCCAGGAATTGGTCAAGCAGCTAAAGTTTCTTATGGAAAGAGACTTGTTACTTATCCTTGTAATCATTGCAGTTACTGCAATTATATTTCAAAAGAACAGGTGTTTGTACATCCCGAGTTGACTTATTCCTTTAGTCCTAGGTTTCAGTCCTCGTGTGAGACTTCTGGTCTGATCTGTTTAGCTACATGTGAGTTATGTTCTGTGTTTTATATAGGTTTAACCAAGAGGAAACTGAAAAATAGAATTTATAACCACTTGTATGACATTAAAAATAAAAATGAACTAAATGCTCTAGCGAAGCATATTATGCTTTACCCTAACCACTCATTTGTGTTTAGGGTGTTACAGATTGTTGAACCAAATGTCAGAGGTGGTGACTACATGAATTACCTAGAACAGAAGGAATTACAATGGATTTTTAAGCTGAGGGGACACCATCCCCCTGGTTTAAATATGTATGTTTCACTCAGGTCTTATCTTAATTCTCATAGATGAGTCGGTTAATAGTATTGTAGTAATTATACATAACTTTGTCCACTTAATATTTTTGCACATGTAGCCTAGATATGTTTTATTTTATGTTTTTATACAGTGATTTCACATGCTATAGAATGTTTTCTCAAACAGATTAGGATACTTAAAGCGGCCAGTTATTTTGTCTATATATTTATCTGACACTGGCTTTTTTTGATAAATTTGTTATAATTAAATATCTTAACATAAATTTTTATTAGTTTTAGATCTTGAAATTACATTCATTCATTTATTCATCTATTTAAATAGATTTATGTATATACTTTATATTTTTATATCTATTTATACATATCAACTATTTATTTATTTATATTTATATCTATATTCATATTTATATACATAAACTGTTTAATACTGTTTATTATTTTACAATATATACACTATATAATGATTGTTCAGTTAGTTAAATGTATTTTATTTAGGAGATGTTAGAAAATGATATGTGTATCTGCTTAAGTATATATGGGCTTGAACTCACTGCATATTCCTGCTGCTGCTTGAAGAAATTCTGATGCTTTTTGATTTGTTAATTGGTTAATTGATTAATTGTTCTCTTATCCTTATGATGATGCATTTTGATTATATAACCTCACAGTTTTATCTTGATGTTCATGGTCTGAGGAAGCGTATTTAAGATACGCGAAAGCGCTTACCGTTTTAAATAAAATTCTACAAGTTTTATAGTTTGGTCGTGGTGAGTCCGAAGTTTTGTTATATCTACACTGAAAATAATAATATAAACATCATTCATGAAGGGGAAAAATAATAAAAAGTATCAGATATAAGTGACATCTTAGACACCTTTAAATTTCATTTTGCAGAACATTTTAGAAATAATGATTCACTTCATAATATTCCAGATTTAGAATGGATTTATCTAAAATAAAAAAAAATCAAGAAAAACTAATTGTAGATATTCAAAAACAAATCTCTCTTAAAGAACTTACTGAAAACATTAAAAAAAGCAAAAATAATAAAGCTCCTGGAATTGATGGAGTTATTATTGAAATATATAAATTATTTCCAGCCTCTGCAATTTCACTGTTACATAAAGCTCTAAATAAAATTCATATGCAAAATACAATTCCACCTTCATGGAGATATTCCCTCATCACCTCTATCATAAAATAAAATAAAGATCCTAAACAATGTAGTTCATATAGGCCAATTTCACAACTTAATAATGATTACAAAATTTTCATATATATTCTGGTTAATAGAATAAAAAAAAATCTCTAATACATGTTGTTAGTGATGATCAAACAGGCTTTATTTATAACAGACATACTCATGATAACATCCAAAGAATATTAACTATTATTGACATTCTAAATAGAGACAGTCAATAAGCCCTTGTAGTTGCTCTTGACATTGAAAAAGCCTTTGCCTCACTAAAATGGGATTATCTTTTTAAAGTTTTAGAACTCTATAAAATTCCTACACAATTCAGTCATTACATTAATACAAAAATATTTATAAAAATAATCTTGCCCATGTAAAATTGGGTCCATTTACCTCAGAAGCCATTGAAATTACTAAAGGTACAAAGGAGGGTTGCCCAGTCTTATTTGCACTAGCAATAGAATTTTTTTCTTCAGTAATTCATCATAACCCTAAAATTAAAGGCATTGACATTTTTGGTCAATTTAATTCTAAAATAATGCTCTTTGCTGATGACATTCTTCTTACTCTAATTAATTCTGATGAATTGTTACAAGAGCTAGACTTACAAGTTGATACCTTTTATCATATTTCAGGTTTACGTGTTAGCAAAACAAATTCCAATTTCATGTTATTAAATAAGAAAAACGATACTCACTTAAATTGGAAAACAGGCTCCCTCTATAAATTATTTGAGAATAGTACTATGTGAAAATATGGATTTAACATTAAAAATAAATTATAACAATATTGTGAAAACTTTAAAAACACATATTGAAAAATGGAATAAATTATACTTAAAATGTGAAGATAGATTGCAACTAATTAAGATGGTTCTTCTCCCAAAAATAAATTATATTGCTCAAGCTAATCCTATGATTCCCAATAAAATGTTTCTAAAAGAAATAAAATTCTTATAAATTTTCTTTGGTTCCCAAAAAGAAATAGAATAGCCTTTTTAAATCACATAAGACCTTGTCAAATATGAAATATATCACTTGACGTGTATAAACAAACATATAGCACGTACTAATGTATGTCTACTTTAAAAATGTATATCATTAAGTTATTTAATAATGTTAAGTTGTCTATCTCGCCTTCATTCTTGCTGGATGGGTTCCCACTCTAAAGCTCGAGTTGGTTCCACATATCCCACAATGCTAGGCGATAGTTACCTCAGATCTCGTACAGCTCGAGGTTGGTTTTCTACGGTTCCTGGTGAGTTTTAGCTTTTTCTATAAAAGTTACTCTTTTACCCCTTTTTAGTTTAATTATTCTTAAATTAGTGTAGTTCATTGAACTCTATCCCGAACCTAATTTTTTCCGCTTCTTGTTAAAAGAACTTTTAGTTCTTCCTTGGGCCTTAGGCCTTCCCTTCCTAGGGAGTGTTTGTGTAGTGTACTACTGTTTATTGTATTTTATTTTAGTATTTTACTAAAGTTTGTAATTTTGACAGGGTATAACTGGTGTGTTTGAGTGTGTGTTTGTGTTCACCAGTGTCTAAATTCAAGAAGTGTGATGCGTGCTGTCAGAAAATGTCTCTGACAGGCGCGCCACTCTTGTGTCTATTGTCTGGGGCCTTTGCACCTGCAGGACTCCTGTGCTGTCTGCCATGGCTTCAGCCCCAGGGTCCTGCAGGAAAGGAAAAACAAGCTTATTTTGAGAGGCTTGTTGAAACCTGAGGATTCCGTCTGTCTCAACAGGAAGCCCTCCAAGGCATCGAGGTCTTCGGCTCCGGCTTCTGAGCCGAGACCTCAGGTTGTTCAACCTTGCCTTTATCGGCTCGGCTGGAGCCGATAAGACTCAGTCCACAGTTTCTGTGGCTTCTGTCGGCTCCGACAAGATCTTGAGCCGACGAGGTCTAGGTCACCTTCTCTTGCTCCGTTCATCGGCTCCAGGATCTCCCCTGCTGTCTGAACGGAGCCAAAGGTCTCATTCCTCTAGGTCATCGAGGCTGTCCGATCATGACCTTCAGAGGGTGGTGAGTCGACTACTCAAGTCTGAGGCACTAGCCCAGATGCTTCAGAGCCCGACTCATCAGTCGGTGCCTGCCCGTCCATCAACTCTTTCCTGAGTCTTCCATGGAGGAATCTCGGCGGACTTCCGAGGTGAGTGGCATCGGACCCTTGTCCGACCCCTCTCCCTCTCGGTGCAGTGAGTTCGGCGGGCCCGGAGCCATCGCCACTGTCGGTGCCGAGGGGGTCCTTAGCTCCTCGGACCTCTGGCTCTGCCTGACAGGGGTGCTGAGGTCATGCGGAGTGTGTTAGAGCCTGGCTCTACTCCACAGTTGGCTCCGTCAGCCCTCCCTCTATGCTGCCTCAGGGTAAGTCGACTCACCCCTCATCCCGGACCGCAGAGAGCCAACTCCTCAGGAGCTCCCTCTCCTGATTTGGCAGAAGAGCCCTCGGAAGAGGAAGGCACATTGACTCACCTGAGTCTATCACGTCGGACACAGATCTGGATGATTCTGAGGGTTCCCCGTTCCCCTTCTGAAGATGTCTCATTTGCAGACATTCTGGAGATCCTTAAACAGAGGGAAATTGGCCAGCCTCAACCCTTAATCTGTGTATCTTGAGGCGTGGCTTCTCGTCCTTCCACCTCCTGGGTGTCCCCGACCCCCTCATGCAGGTGGTTGCTAAAAGGCATGGACGGCTCCTGATTCAGTGGACCCCACTCCCAGGAGACCTCCAAATTCATCACAGCTCCATCAGACAAGGAATTTTTATCAAAAGGTCTCTGTGGATGCTATGGTGGTAGCTGCCGCCACAAAGAAGGAACTGGCTGATCCTTCAGTGCCTGTCCATCCACCTAACAAGGAATCTAGTTCCATGGATAGAAGCGGATGTTCTCCTCAGCGACATTTACTAGCTGAATTACCTGTGCCATTTCACTCGCCTTCAAAGGGACTTGATCAAATGAAATGCTGAAGGACCACAGCTACGGGTTTCCAAGAGAAAATGAACACGCAGCTAGCTATCCTTAATTCTATTTCCAACTCCTCCATGCCTCCTCTCTATGGGCCGATGGAGGAACAGGGGTAGCCTAGGCACGCCTGGATGACTATGCAATGGAACCTTTCAAGACGTCTTTCACGAACTCCCTTTGATGGATCATCTCTGTTTGGTCCACAAGTGAAAGAAACCCTGACTAGGTACTGAGGGCAAGACCCTTTCTGCCGTTTTCTACTCCTTCTAGGCCAGTTCCGTAAACAATCTCAAGGGACTTTCCCGCCAGAGGCAGAGGGGAACAATGGTCCTAGAGGCAGAGGGGTCCGCAGAACCAGGGCAACGAGAAACGTCCTCCGATAAGCCCTTTCAGCATCCCTGAGGTGTTGCCCGACTGCCCATCTTGAGGCAGTCGGGGAAGATTGTCACTGTACCCAGAAGCCTGGCTATCCTTGACACAAGACAAATGGGTACAGTCCATCATTCCGAAGGTTATTCTATTCCCTTTCTTCTTTCCAAATCAGTCAAAAAATCCCTTCCAGATGTTCCACCAAAGGGATATAGCAGCTTTGGAAATTTCAAAACTGCTTGCAAAAGAGCTATTCAGCCAGTGCCAGCAGACCAACTAGGATCGGAATCTACTCAAGGTTCTTTTTTCCAAAGAAACAGGGGACTGGAGTTCTGAGACCAATTTTGGATCTCAGTATCTTGAACAGATCGGGTCAAGAAAACAAGATTTCGGATGGTCACGCTGCAATCCATTCTTCCCCTATTGGGAAAAGGAAACTGGATGTGCTCTATAGACCTTCAGGACCTATCACATAAAATGAACAGACGCTCCAGAAGATTCCTTTCAGGCTGGGAACCAGTCATTTTCAATTCAGGGCCCTGCCTTTTGGTCTCACCACTGCCCCGGTGTTTACCAAATGCATGGCAGTGGTAGCTTCTCACCTGAGGCGACAAGGATTCCAGGTGTTTCCATATTTGGACTGACTGGCTCCTCACAGCTCCACCAAGCATCTCCTTCTGATGGCCAGAGATTACACTTCTGTCAAAAACTGGGTATCTCAATAAGTCTGTGTTACTATTACCTACATAGGCAAATTTAGATACTGTAAACATGTCTGCAACACTAACGAACCAAAGGATATCAGACATTCAAAAATTGGTATCACTACTTCTCAACAACAACAGAGCCAAAGCCAGGTTAGTTCTAAAGGTGTTGGGAATCATGGCAGCCATACCTCTCCTTCCATTGGCCAGATACCACATGCGGATCCTTCAGTGGATGCTTTTTCTCAATGGTCATACCAGGAACTTCCAATGTCTCACACCATTATGATCACTAGCATGCAAAAGCATCTCATGTGGTGGATGTCTTCCCCAGCTCCTGTTGGGGAGACCATTTGTTCCACCTCCTCCGGTTGCTACTCTGACAACGGATGCCTCCTATCGGGGGGGGGCATTATCAGGGCGATCGGGTGGGGGCATTATCAGGGCAGGACAGTCCAGGGCACATGGCAACCAAACGAATGCCACTTGCACATAAATGTTCTGGAGATGAGAGCAGTGCTTTTAGCAAGCCCTTCAAGACTCTCTTGCAATCCTGGGAGCGATTTGCAATCAGACAGACAATATGTCTGTAGTGTGGTACATCAACAAACAAGGCGGAACCAGATCATACCCCTGTGTCGAAGCACTCAGACTGTGGCAATGGGCGATTTCTTCTCAGTTTTCTGATAGCGGAAGTCCAATCACATTGCGGACAAGTTGAGCAGAGCTATTCTCATGCCTCACAGTGGTCTCTGGTCTGTGAAAGAGTGAGAGATTTTTTTTTCTGGGGGTCAGCTGCCCTGCGATCTTTTTGCTACTCCCAAAACAGCAAGTGCAGAGAATACTTCATCTATTCCTTTACAGGCCCAACCCAGGACGAGGACGCTAGTCCAAGTTTGGCCCTGTATGCATTTCCTCCTTTCCCACTGATCTCTCAAATACAGAAAGCTATCGCTCAGAAGGCCTCATTGATCCTCATTGCTCCTTACTGGCCTCGGCAAGTGTGGTTCCCCTTTCTGCATCGATTTCTTTTTGGGCGACCGTGGAATCTGGACCTAGTTCCAGATCTTTTGATCCATCAGTCGGGCTCCCTCCCTCTCTGAACCTCACTGCTTGGTTCCTCCACTTCCAACCGTAGCCAGGCTTCCTCAATTATCTCACTCTGTTAGAGATATTTTGATAGCTTCCCATAAATCTTCCACGCTTTTCATATTGGGCACAAGGAAAGGAC
This sequence comes from Protopterus annectens, assembly GCF_019279795.1. Taxonomy (NCBI): domain Eukaryota; kingdom Metazoa; phylum Chordata; order Ceratodontiformes; family Protopteridae; genus Protopterus; species Protopterus annectens. Next base: position 840,511,475 of record NC_056743.1, read on the forward strand.
ATAGATCCTTTCACCGCTTCCATCCAACTAGTCCTTGATTTTCTTGCTGAACTCTTCCAGGCAGGTTCATCTCCATCTACTCTTCAGGTGGCAGCTATTAATAATAATTTCCATGGGTATTCTGAATCTGCCCCTCCTGTCTAAAACTCTGCCAAGCCTTTTTGAAAAAGGTTTTTCTATGAGCAATTGGCTCTAATTTCCATGTGGGTATTTCTGAATTCTGTCTCTAATGTCCTCCAAAAAAACTCTGCTTTTTTGAGGAGTTTTTCTTCTCAGACCTCCTGTAAGAAATCCTCCTTCTCCTTGGGACCTAAATTTAGTTCTTGCTTCTTTGATTCTTTCCCTCGAACCTGCAGCTTCATGTTCCTTAAAGTTATTATCATGGAAAACTCTCTTTCTGGTGGCTATCACATCAGCTAGAAGAATTTCAGAACTTCAAGCACTCAGTTGTCGTCTCCTTACCTTGTGTTCCATAAGGACAGAGTTTCTTTTGCCTAAGGTGGTTTCAGCATCAAATCTAAACCAATGCATTGACCTCCCTGTCTTTTTCCCGGAGTATTCAAATAGGTCTGAACAAAATTACACTGTCTGGATGTTCATCGCCAATTAAGGTACTACTTGGACAGGAAAATCTGATCAGCTGTTTGTCTCCAAAGCAGAAAGGGACTTCCAGTTTCAAAGGTATCTTTATCCAGATGGCTAACATCTCTGATTACCCTTGTTTATGAGATTAGACACCAAAAACTGCCTAATAAACCTAAAGCCCATTCCACCAGAGCTTTGGCTACTTCTCTAGCCTTCCAGGACAGACTGCCTATTGACACCATTTGTGCATCGGCTACTCCTCACACTTTTGTTTCCCATTATAAGTTGGATTTAGCTTCTAGGCATAGAGCTAATTTTGGTTCCACTGTTCTCAGGAGTCTGTTCTAGGCCACCCGGGACAAGGTGCTAGGGGTCCCATCCAGCAAGAATGAAGAGATAGACAACTTAGCATGTTAGTTGTCTTCTCTCCTTCCCCTGGCCTGGACAGACCTAGAGGAGTTGTGATCGTGATCTCTCTTTCTACCACCTCTTTCTTAGCTATATGCTATTATGCATATTTCTTGTTTCAGGATGTAGGTCACCCTTCTTCTTCCTGTTGTTAGAGGTGGATTCTGTTTTTACAGTTATACTGTTTCTGTTATAAGCTGGGGTTAGCTTACAAGCGAGATCTGAGGTACTATCGCCTAGCATTGTGGGATATGGTGGAACCAACTCTCGAGCTTTAGAAACCCATCCAGCAAGAAGAAGGCGAGAAGAAGACAACTAACATGGAACGTTATGGTAAGAACATAACTTCTATATATAATCTATTATTCAAAAGACATTTAACATTTAAGGTCTCATTCAGACCAGGAATTTTGGAACAAATATTATTGGTTAGGATGAAAAAGTTCCCACCAATTTTAACCAGTGGGTTTATAACTAATAATGACAAAAACAACAACAATGAAAAAGTAAAAGAAATGGATTGTTCCTTTCCTGTTTCTATTAGTATTGACTGTTACAGTATTAAACAGGTAATTTCTAACAATTGGAAAGTTATTTTGGGGAACTGAGACTTAGCTAGAGTACTAGGTGACCATCCACATTTCATTTATAAAAAGGTTGCAAGTTTAAAGTCTATTTTAGAAATAGGAGAACACAAAACCATCAGAGGAACCACTGGCACCTATCCATGTTACAACTGTAAACAATGCAGGTTCATTGATTCATCAAATAATATATTTTTCTACACATTAATAAAATGGTGGTCAGCAAAGGCAGATACAACTGCAAAAGTGTGGGGATGGTATATTTGGCAACATGCTCCACCTGTCATAATTTTTATGTGGGGAAAACAACTAGAGCCCTTTACAAGAGGATTTATGAACACCGTTTGGCCATTAGAAATAAAGACACTAACAATGCGTTAGCCAAACATGCTTTGGATTGTTCTAATTTCAAAAAAAATATTTTTTTGTGTTGGATGGAATAGATTTGACTCCCATTTGTTACAGAATTCAATAATGCCCTTGAAAACAAGGAGCTTAGATGGCAGGTTTTCCTTAGGGCAGATCATATTCCTAGTCTGAATGAGACCTTAAATGTTAAATGTCTTTTGAATAATAGATTATATTATTAAATAACTTGGTGATGTACATTTTTAAAGTAGACATACATTAGTATGTGCTATGTGTTTGTTTATACACATCAAGTGATATATTTCATATCTGACTTTTATGTCTTTAAGAAAATTGTATGCATTAATGAATAATTAGATGAATGGACATTTGATTGGTTTGTTTATTAATCAATTTTATATTTAAACGTGACTAATTGATTTGCTGGTCAGTTCTGAAGAAGTTTGTTGTGATTAAAACAAAAGAAATCACTTAACTTTTTATCTGTGTGGACAGTCATCATTTTGTTTTCATTTCATTTTTTTTTCTGATGTAAATTCTCACAACAGATTGTTTCCTTATTGTAGGCCATTTGTATATATTGTAAATAGTTTATTATAAATTTATTCTTTTTGGATTTGTAAATGCTCAGTATTATATTGATGGAAAATAATAAAATTATTTGAGTAAAAAAAAACGAAGAACTTCACGCCCTTTCCTGTAAACCTTATTTGGTTGCCCTGATCAAGTCACTCAACTCTCCGGATCATTTTTGGTCCCTGGAACCTCTTTAAATTATTGAAGACAGTACCACAGTCATGTGTTGCATCAACAAGCAAGGAGGAAACCGGTCATACCCACTTTGCAGGTTAGCGTGGATATAGAGTCATAGCAAAATTTCACTTTGCAGTCTTCCTACATTATGTCAGAACAAAACTGTGTGGCAAACATGCTGTGCAGAACAAAGCAATAACCCTCACGAATGGACACTAAGTCAGAGAGCCTTGCAAGATCTGAGCCATCTGTGGGGAGTTCCTCAAGTAGACCTGTTTGCCTCCTTTCAGAACAATCGCCTTACAAGATTCTGCTCCAGAGCTCTGTTTAAGAAGGACTGGAAGACAGATGCCTTTACTTTTCCTTGTACAGAAATGTTCTTGTATGCTTTTCCATCCTTTCCACTGATAAACAGGGTACTTTTGAAGATTTAGAAGGAATCCAACAAGATTAGTGTGGTGGCTGTCTTCTAGCCCAGGGAACAGTGGTTCACCCTTCTTTTGGAAATGGTCAGGGGCAGTTACCACAAACTTCCTCACAGAATGGATCTGCTCACACAATATTAGAGGTGTTTGATACACCCTGAGCCCAGTCAACTTCAGTTGACTACCTGGATGATATGGTCTTAATTTCATTTAGGAATCTGTTTACTGAGGACGTGTAACAGGTGCTAATGGAGGCAAGAAAGGCTGCTACTAGAGAATCATATATTAGCAAATGGAAAACGTTTTTCTAGTTGGTGCCAGCAACATAACCAACACCCATTCAAGGCTAGTTGTTATCTGTTTTTTCAGTATTTATATGAGTTATAATCGTGTGGCCTTTCCTCACTCCTCTATTAAGATTCATTTGTTAGCCATTTCAGCATGTCTGCCCACGGATCCTCCTCTCTTAATGCATTCTAATTTCAACATGTTTTTGAAAGGAGTCTTGTATAAGAGGCCTCCAATATAACCAGTGGCCACTCCTTATAATCTTAAATTTGTGTCAGAGAAGCTAACATTTACTCCCTTTGAACCAGCTAACATGGCTGAGTTGAGGTTATTAACAAAAAACAGTTTTACTAATTGCTCTGACCTCTGCAATAAGGGTATCTGAGTTGCAAGCTCATACAGTGAGTCGACCCTGTCTCATTTTCCATAAAGACAGGGTTTCTTTGAAAACTAATCCTTCTTTTATACCTATAATGGTTTCCAAGTTTAATTGAAGTCATACTCTCCATCTCCCTGTTTTCATTTCTGAACCTACCTTGGATGTCAGCAAACAACTCCGGTACTATCTTAATGGCTCAATCATTAATTTCTTGTGACGGTAAGATGAAGGGACAGCCTGTGTCAAACCAGACTATTTTCAAATGGTTATCTTGGGCTGTTACCTTGTGTTATTCCTAGTACAACAAAACTATTCAAAACCCGGTCAAGGCACATTCTGCCAGGGACTTGGCTTAATTTATGGCTTTTTAGAAAGGGTTAGATTCTGGAAGTATTGTAGAAACAGCAACTTGGTCCTCTGTACATTTATTTACAAAGCACTATAAACTAGATTCTTTCTCCAAGCATAGGTCAGGCTTTGTTAGGACCATTCTGCAGGGGCTCATGGACCCATCTTCTTCCACCTCCCAGCTATTGTAAGCTATGGTAATCTAGTTACACAGCTATACAGTGTTCTTCATACTGACCACTGCTGCAGTAGCCACAACCTCCCTCTATCCACCATGTTTTTTGATGTTTTTATTAGGCCAAGGTGTAGACATTTGTTTTCTTGTTGTTCCTAGCAACAAGACACAGCTCCTCTGTCTTGGTTGGCATGCAAGCTAAGAAAGTCTTTGCTCCCAAACCTCCCTTTTTAGTCAGCTCATCTCAAACTGACTGACAGTTTGTGCATGTGGAAGGTGCCCTGAAGCTTTGGAAGCTGCCAGCCTGTTATATCCTATGCAGGGTGTAACCCATATAGCTTAGGGTACTGCAGCAGTGATCACTCACACATCAACTGTAATGCTAAGTTTACTTACACAACTGTACTTTCTGTGTCCACAGCCATCCCACCCACAACTTCTAATCAATCCTAGGTTGTTTACACATTATGCTTCATTCAGGCTTAGATCGTTACAGCTGCTTTTCCACTAATGGGTTGCTTTTCACTTAAGTCCTCTTAGTCATTCTCTGCTTAATTCTAGATTAGTCTGTGTTATTGAAGACTCCTGTTAGATTTACATTAGACCCAAGACTGATTCTGTCTGAGTCAGACTTTTGGAAAGCTAATTGACAATGCCTCTTGATATTCCTGAGAGAGCTTACTGGATGCCCCTTCCTTCTTGAGTTCCTGTGTTGCTGACTTTGTACCTTGCCTAACTTTAGGCTTGGCCTTCCTGGAGCTCATCATCATATTGCCTTTTAGCTGTCCTAAATTCCTACATCGATTTCCAGAATGCAGGCTTTTGCTGTATTGTCAAGCAGTGCTACTTATTTATATGATAATCATACTATTGTCAAGCCAGCAGTTAGTATAATGTGAATTTTATTTATTGTTGCTGTTTGATAACAGGGTAAGCTGGCTGGTCAGCTGACCCTTTTCATCCACGACCCGGGCTCCAGAGGAGAGGCAGACAAGAACAATAGTTAAAGCAAATATGACAAAATTCCAAAACAGGGAAATAAAACAAAAATAGCAAAATAGTTCCTTGGGCTCAAGATCTGTTAAGACTTTTCCTGTGATGTGTTCCTGAAAGAGTATTAGTCTACTCTGCCATTTTTTTTGTGGGACATTGGAAGGCCAGATATCTCCAATTCAAGTTTTTCCTGGGCATCCTGTCTTTTAAGATATTTTTAGGTCCGGTATCTCCAGTCCAAGTTTTTCTGGATATGATATCAGCCAAGACAACCCATGCAGTGATTTTCCCAAGTAATGCTTGGGATTCTGTCCTACAAGTGAGGAAGATTGATCAGCCCTATTGCATATGGAAGTTACTATTGTACCTTAACAGATGTGGAGGTCCATTTCCATCTTCTTATGCTACAACATACCTCTCAACCTCCCAGAATTTTACAGAATGACCAGATTTTTGCCTCTAATTTTTGATCTGTTTCAAATATTTTTTTTTTCTGGAAAATCATTAAAGATTGAAGTCATTAAATAATGAGAGACATTTGAGTGCCAGACTTCATGTCCTTCAGAAAATCCATGCTTATGCAAAGACGTGTTGTTCTATCAACTTTCAGAGTTTATAGGAACAACATTTAAAAACTGTCTATGATTTTGGGCCTTTATGCCCCACCCTCATTATTTTTGTATTTGTCTAGAATTCTGGCACTGTAAAGTAAAGGTTTGACAACTGCAGACATATTTGAAGCAACAGTATTAAACAAGTGCAAAGCTTAATTTTGCATTAGAAGGGTGTATACTATGGTAATATTCGAAGTCAGAATTAATAAAAAGTCCTTGGTGTTATGGCCAGGCCATAAACAGAAATGGCAGTGGGTATGTCTATCCTTATATCGGATCTGCCATTCACAGTGGTATTTCTGTGTCTCAGGTGACATGAACAAAGTTCAAAAGTTTGAAAACAAGTTTAGTTATGAGGATGTGTCCCCTATGGAGTACTTAGCCTTCCTTCTTAAAGGTAACTGGATTTTTTGGTGCAGCTTACTTACTAAGTGTCAGACAGAGGCTGGTGGAAAGACATTTCTGAAGATTTTCACAGTTGTACACCCCTTAAGTTCCAGTGCCTAGGTCTCTCATCAGACATATGGCACAAGGAAGGTGCATCTCTGCGGTGGTATATTAGCTGAGCATACAGTATCCTTGGCAGGATATGTCCCATCTGTCAGCATTACTGCAACCATGATCTGTTCAAAACAACTACTGTTATGGCAAGTTCTTGCACAGCTATACTCTTATGTATGCATAGATTATTATTCCAGGTTCCATGAAGTAATCAAACTGACTGCTGCAACATGTAAAAGTATGCCTGGTTTATTATTCTATACTCTTGAGACGGGATAGCTAATGTTGTCATATCTGACAGTGGTGTAAAGTTTTGTTACCCCTCTTGGAAAGGCACAGTTTCACCAGACAGTTTTCTCATTTCTGTACAAGTGATGCCTGTGGGATAGCAAACATAATTTATTTTATTTTTATTTTATTTATTTTACATTTGTTTACCGGGTTAGTCCGACTGGATACATATCCCTTTTCAGCAGAGACCCGGGGAGAAAAGCTCCACATTTAAAGAAAAAACAGAAAAAAAACAGAAAAAAACAGAAAAAACAACAACACTACATAGACATCATAAGGAACAATTATAGCATACAAAGTTCAGGGATACTAGTAACTAATACACTTATTTAATTACACAAATACATGAGGGGAAAAAGCCCTGATATTAGGGTATGTTAGTAAGTGATGGGGTTAGAGCTTAGGTCACTAGGGGGAGGATATAAGGTTATTCACAGGTCAAGACTCTGGTTATTCGGAGGGGGCCATCTAAGAGGACCCACGTGAAATAGAGAAAAAGTCTAAAGGGGGCAAGAGAGATTGTAGGTGGAGATTAATTACATAAGTGTGTGTGGGTAGAAGGCAGTTTTATGATCAGTCGGGATTTTCACAGGGGCATAACCACTGGGTCTTAAGTAGTGACTTGAGACTAGTTTTAAACTGGCTCAGGGAAGTTGAAAGTCTTAGGTTATTGGGAAGAGAATTCCAGAGCTTTCCGATAGAGTTGGCATAGATAGCATCCCCTCCTGAGTTATTTGATTTTGTGGTTTGTACCAGGACACTATTAGACAGATCGGAGGCAATTAAGGTTGGAGTAGGGAGTCAGGAGTTTGTTCAGAGAGGGAGTTTTATCAGGTTCCATAATTATTTTAAATGCTTCTACAAGTTGCTTGAGTTTAAGAAGGTTAGGTAGTTCTAACCAGTCCAGTTTCTTTAGGTTAAGGCAGTGATGAGTACGGTAAGGTGAGCCAGTAACAAATCTAGCGATGTGGTTATAAACAACTGAGAGTTTGTTAAGCTCATTTTTATTGAGGAAAGATAGGACAGGGGAGGCATACAGTAGGGTGGAGAGAAGATGTGACCGTGCTATAGTTAGTTTGGAATACGGAGTAAGAAAGTTTTTGATTCTGTACAAGGAGCCTAGTTTCTTGTTTACCGTCTTAATAGTTTGACTAATGTGAACATCAAATTTGAGCTTGTGGTCAATAGTAACACCTAGCAGTTTGGCAGGCTCGATGATGGTGCCGTTGATGGATTGAACTTGAAAGGTCGTGTTGTTAGAATATGGTGGATAAAGCCCTATGGGGGTTCGACACGTGGGGAAGATAAGAAGTAGCTTGTTTTTTTTGGGATTTAGGATAAGTTTCCTTTCTGAAAACCATTTTTCAACTGCTGCAAAACAGTGTTGGGTGATTTTTTGGAGATTATGGAGAGAGACATCAGAACAGATCAGAGTGGAGTCGTCTGCATATTGAATGCAGGTTGCTTGGGAGATGACTGAGTGTAGGTCATTTATGAATACAGAGAAGAGAAGGGGACCAAGTATAGAGCCTTGGGGAACTCCTATGGTATTTGGTAGCAGGTTAGATAATGTGCTTTGCCACTGGACTGCTTGTTTTCTGTCAGAAAGGTAAGCATTAAACCAACTAAGGGCCAGGTTGTCGAGGTGAAGGGATTCAAGGGTGTGGAGCATTAGTTGGTGATTGACCATGTCAAACGCTTTTGGCAGGTCAAGGAAGAGAGCAGAAGTAATTAATTTGTTGTTCCGGTTATTGTTTACTGAATCAACAAAAAAAAGGAGGGCAGTAGTGGTGCTATGATGGGGGCAAAAACCATGTTGAGTTTTTGACAGAAGATTGTTAAGGGTGAGGTAGTGTAGGATTTGCTTGTGGACACACCTTTCCATAATTTTTGCTATAGGCGACAATATTGCTATTGGTCTATAGTTAGATGTTTCCGTAGAGGCACCTCCCTTGTGAAGAGGGATGACGTATGATATTTTCCAGATTGAGGGGATGGTGGCCTCAGCGATGGTTCTATTTATCAGGATTGAAATGGGATAGGCAATTACATCAGATGTTAGTAGTAGGTATTCAGCTGGGAGATGATCAGCCGATAGGGTGGATGGTTTGAGTTTCTTTAGTAGAGTTCTAATATAGGAGGTGGATATTGGTTGAAAACTAAAGGCTGGTAGGTTCTTTCCAGTAGGACTGGTTAAGGAGGTGGAAGAAGTAGGTAACTGACTGGCTAGTGCCTGAACGGTCTCAGTGAAGAAGGAGTTAAAGGAGTTAGCTATAACTACAGGATCTTTACCTATAAGTTTTTCTGGGGTAGGGGTAGTTGATTTCCCAGAATATAGGAGGTTATTGAAACCTGCCCAAAACTTCTTTGGATTATTTTGGTGCTTATCCTGGAGATGATGGAAGTAATTCTTTTTATCACGGGTAGTATAATGCAGTATAATCATGATAGGGCCTAAAAATCTTTTTAACAGCAAGAAGAAAAAAAAAATGCTTTAATGTTTTCTGATGATGACTTGCTTCATCTGTTCATTAGTCTCACTGTCTTTTGCATTGCATTGCCAAAAACTGAGTTGTGGAACAAACTGGAGAGACTGGGAGAGCTGGTTGGGGAAGTGGGCGGAGTCTGCTGCCAAACAATATGCTTTGAAGAGGGTGCTTCTTCAGCAGATACTGTATTAACATAAAAGTGACTGTAAAAATTGAGAACATTTAGGCCTTGGATAGGGATTCTTAATAGGTTATTACTTTAGAAAGGGCAAAAGTAAGAGAATAAAACTTGATATTTCCATATCTTGTTTTTGTAGAAAGTGTTCCTTTTTGCTGTAGGATAGACTTTAAAGTATTTTATCATTTTTGAGCCTCACAGTTCTTAACAGATATAATTTTTAAGATTGTACAAGGCATGTTTGTCTTTTGAATCAGTATCTTTAAATTTTAATGTAGTCATATTAACAGGCTGAGTAAATTGGTGGCTTATCTTAAAAAGATTCTTTTCAGGTATGACTTGTGATTCACAGATAATTTTAATTGCAGGATTTGTGGACATTTTAGTGGAGCCAGTAACTAGTATGTTTCTGAAACATGAGAGGAAACTAGATGATGGGAAGAATATGAAAACTTTTCACAGTTAACAGAGGTCAGGATTGACCCTCCTCCCCGAAGCTATGAGACAGAATCCTTAACTACGGTGTCACAGTGATGCTTACATAGTTGGAGACCCTTGAAATCCTTGCTCTGTTCAGTGCCCTGGGGCTTTATGAGGTCATAATGGATTTGAGTACTACTGTTGTTAATACTGATATTCATACAGCAGAAGTTTTAAAATTTGTAATTTTTTCACTTAGTGATAGTGTAGGTTATGATCGATTTCTTTCATGCCGAGGTTTTGATTCTGGTTAGTGTTTTCTGAAGGAAAAAAAAAAAGAAAAATCAGCAGTAGATGTGTAAGGTTTCAGTAGTCAGCATATGCTGCAGTTATTGCTAAAGCTGTCTACTGCAGTTCTGTGCATTCTTTTTTTCAATGCGAAAACTGAAAAGTGCAGTGGGATGGCAACACAAACGTTATGCTACTGTCTGTAGATCTTGCATGCAAATCTGCAATGAGAACCTGACGATTAACTACTTGTTAGCCAACTTGCTGTCTACAGTATCCTGTCTGAAGATATGCTCTTATGCAAGATACAAGAGATGTGTGATTTTTAAAAGTGATTTTGTGTAGAGGATGTCCCCTCTACACAGCCCCCCCCCCCCCCAATCCTGGATCTTTGCTACCATGCCCTCCATTTGCTAAACATACTAATTCCAAAGTTGAATTAACTTGCAGTAAAGGGAATGTTATATATCCATTTAGTCTGAGTTTCAACCTTAAAATAAGTATAATAAGTAATTAGGAGTGTTGGGCAAAGGCCTCCCACATTGGGGAAGTGGGTGATTATAGAATAGCTGCAAAAAACTATTTTAAAACAGATGGATCATTTGCATCTTGCTGTACATTCAGTAGGATGGCAGGATAGTGTGATCTGCAAGTTGGTTGGCTGTATGCTAAAGGATATTGAAAAGGAGATCCTTAACATATACTATCCATTACTTTAGCTTGCAGGTATCAGATGAGAGATATAACAAAATATTTCTAGCAAGTTGGCCAGTTTTGCATAAAAAGTGCAGTTTTTATAGTTTATTGATACGTTTTCTCAAGTGAGTGGTCCTGTCTAGTGATGATAGCAAGTTGCATTTTCATACCGACAGGTACACAAATAAAGCCAGTTCTCCAGTAGCTTTGTAGTTGTTGAAAGTACACAGAAGGAAGAGACTCTTTTTGTAGCACAGTTGTGGCCTAAGTAGTTAGCCGTGGCTTGCTTCTGTGTGAGATGTTTCATGTGCTTGGTATTGTTTAGACCACTACAGTATTCATAAAAGTTTCACTGGTTTAATTAGGAAGAATGACAGTATTAAAAGCAGCAAAAAAAAAAATACACACACACATATACACACACTACAAACGTACGAGTGAAATGCTTCTCCAACCTTCTGGTTGTTGGATTTTGGACCGTGTAGACCCTCATCAGGCATGTCAGGAAGTGTTTTTGTTTATCATCAGCCCTAATGACAAAAACAACAAGATAGAGAATTTGTTTTCTTCTCCAGGCGGATACCAGACTCACTATTTCATTTTTAGGAAATAAGATATGCTTTTGACTTTCTAATGCATGCCTCTTTTTCTTCTTTCTGACAGAGAGGAGGTGCACTGAAGAAGGGTCCCTATGCTCAGGCCATGCTAGCTATGAAGCTGATCTTGCCTTATCAGCTTGCGGATTTAGAGTGGGACTGTCTGCACCAGGCAAATCAGCAACAATGTTATTGTTACTGTGGAGGACCTGGAGAGTGAGTATATTGGTGAATTTCCATTTAAACTGAGCTGACTACAAGGATCAGCGACTTAGCTATCAGCTGATGAGGAGACTCTGCAAATTAACCTTTTGTTTAGCATTTGTAATTGAGAATCTACAGTAAGCAAATAGCTGAGATGACTGTTAAAGTTTTGTGTTTGAATAGGCTTAATTGTAAAAGTTGAAGAGTCTACATTCGGTGGCTGTGACAAAGACTCTTAGAAGAACAGTTCTGTCTGTTGGACAGAATTGAAATACCATTGTCATTGACTGTATGTCAGTGACTGTCAGAAGGATCTACTTCTGAATTAGACAGGCTGGAGAGGCGCCAGATATACACACCCACATTTGCACTTACAGTTCTGCTTTTCAAGTACTAAAGTTATGGTATTCAGAATTTCATTGGACACCCATGCCGTTGACTTAAGAGCCTGGGGAGTGGTTTACTGTATTGGATGTGGAATCCGCATTCATAATCTAATGCGCTAGTGGCTGAGGCCTCCTCTGTTGGACAGGGTAGAAAGGAGTGAAGTTAGCAACTGTGTATGACAGAGTATTTTGACTCAAGCCAGGATAGGGTTTCTTTAAAAGGAAGACTGAAAATATTGTAGTCTTCCATTTATTGCCTTGAAAAAGGCCATTGTTGAATGATTGCGAAGACACTTTAGTTGATATTAACGTGCTGAAATGAAGGGGATAATATAACCAGTCATCACGTGACTCTTGTCTCTTAAGTGGAGAGAAAGGGCTGGTAGGCTGTCACATTTTGGAGGAATGGATGGATCATTAGGGTGCTCAGGGGAGAGCTGTATGGACTTTGTAGGGTATCTCTGCTGATGCCGGTCGGCTCTGCAGCTGTTGAAGCCCCTGATAGTATCCTTCTTGGTGGATTGTGGTAGATTGTTGATGGAAGTGCTGTGCTGCAGCTAGCTGGATGTTGTTATGCACATTGGGTTGTATTCTTCTTGTTGCTTTCATCTGAGGCTGTAAGTTGAATGAGCCTTCTATCGGGCTTCTTATGTTCTCTGTCTTCACCAGCATCAAAACTGTAAATAATGAAAAGCTTGTCTATCATGACGTTGCTGTTTGTGACAAGATGTGGATGGATGAAAGAACTGTAGATAGTGACTGGAAAGAAAAATTTCACATATAGTTACATTATCTTTAGTCAGTTTTTATACATTTTTATTCATTTTCAAAACAAAAGCATTAGTTTTATGTACAGTCCTTTAGAAGGGTTAAGCCTCACCTGTAATATTTTATCTGATGATGTTAATCTTCATTCATTCATGACTGATGAATTTCGGTTCCGTCCCTGGAACTGACTTGGTGATATAACAAGTTCACACCAGCCAAAAACTCTTGAGCTAAGTCTTACCCATAGTGTCCCTCTTCTCATCTCCCCAGATCTCGTTTGCCGTATAATATATCAAGACGTGTCAGGCCAGCTCTCCAGCTAAGTGTTATATTTTTCTGTTTCTTCATAATAATTTTTGCTCATCTTTCAGATATTTTACTGTAGCAGTCATTGATAGCTTAGCTTACCCTTTTATCTCCTAGAGTGTTTTTTTTCCTTATTTCTTAATATTTTGGTATTCTTCGTACCATTGGTGGTACAGGCCCCACCCTTACCGCTGAGGTAATTGTTAATACCATCATTGGTATTCCCCCCTTTTTTTCCCCAATTCTTTACCCACTGGGTATTCTTTACTTCTTTATTTAACTTGTTAAAAAAGAAAAAAGAAATTTCAGTCTTCCTTCCTTAACTGTGTATCTCTCTTTCATTTACAGCTTTTTTGACAGGATTTGTTTGTCACCTTGTTGGTGTAGTGACTTGCTATTTGGATTGTGATAATGTCTGATAAAGAAGGGGACAGCAGGATTTAAGCAGTGCGATAAATGTTGCAGAAAGATGCCCAACTTCGACCGGCATCTTACTTGTGTCTATTGCCTGGGAGTTCCCCATCTCCAGATTCAACCTTCTTGCGAACTTTGTAAAGGATTTAGCTCTCGTACATTAGCAGAGCGTAAAAATAAATTAATCTTAAAAGGATTGTTAAAAACTCCTTTCTCTGAGGCATTAGCTGAGGCGGAGTTTTCAACACCTCCTAAGAAAGACATAAAAAAAAGGCATTCGGTTCCAACATCTCCTAATTCTCAGTAACCGAAGCCTTCTAAAACACATACTGAACCTAATACAGAACTTCCTAAATTGTCAGCACCGACACTCTCAGCACCAGAGCCTAAAACTCCCTCCACGGTGCCGATGACAACATCTTCTATGGAACCAACAGCCATAACTTCTACTATAGTGCCGACTATTTCCTCGGTACCAGACACCCTTTCAGCACCAACAATAGTGTCTCCCTCTAAACTGGTCACTCCCTCCCCATCATAGTATTTGGCTCCTTCAACCTTGCTGCCGAAAGGTGAAGTTTTAGCCAGGACAAGATACTCCCCATCCATCAACCCCTTTTTTGGACAACAACTCAGTCCTTTTTTTGAAAGACCAGAATCCCCTTTGGGGTTATCCACCTGTTCAACCAGGAGTCTTGTTGATCAGCTCCTAGCAGCTAGAGGCATCCAACCCCATCCAAGACCTCCCTTCCACCCGGAGCCGAGGGATTTTCTCCACAGACTCCAACATATGTTTTTCCTTCAACCTCCCCACAGGCTTTGGAGCCCTCTGTACCAATGCCTATCCCGGTGCAAACTCCTTTTGTTCCAGTTTTACACCTTTCCACGGTTCTGGAGCCTACCCTGTGGACCACAGCTCGGTTGGAGCCGATCCACCCTCAAGACCGTGACTGGCCTATCAGCACCGTGACCCCTACTTCAGTGCTGATTTTTTTCTATGGAACTGTCTACGGTTCTGGTTGTTTTGACAGCTCTGAGTCCTCTCATGGCTCCAACCCTGGAGGCAGGCTCGTCGGAGCGGGGTATGACCCTAGTTCCGAAGTTGTCCTTCTCGGTTCCGGCTCCCATCCCTCTTCAGGTGGGCCTGCCTTCCAAGTCATGGAGAGGGCTCTCACTTCCACAAGCATGCAGTTGGGCCCCTTTGGGGTTTGAACCAGATATACATATCTCCTCTGGTATGCAGCTGATGCAGCCCATTACACTGGGACATCTGGCATGCTAGCAGCAAGACACTCTATTGTAGGGCACCCACTCTTCAGAGTCCTCTTCAGATGTTCCCCCTGAAAAGCCACCCCGCAAGAGAACATGCAAGAGGAAGCACATTGATTCCCCTGAGGAATCCCTCACTGAGGATACAGATTACAATGAGGGAGAAGGGTCCCCACAGTCACCCCAAGGATGTCTCATTCGGAGACATAATGGAGATTCTGAAACAGAGGGGTGACTGGAAGTTCATCAACCCTTCTGATGAGGAATCTGTATTCTTGCAGGCTTTCCGTGCTCGACCCTCTACTTCCTGGGTGACCCCGCCTGCGGATGAGCTGGTCAAGCTCATCTTGCAGTGCGCTTGGAAGGCCCCTGACACCATTGACCCAGTTCCCTAAAGACCGGATAAAATTCTCTCTCCTCCACAAGATCAGCTCCTTTGGTCCAAAGGCTTGGCAGTAGATTTTATGGTGGTGGCGGCAGCCACTAGAAAAGAACTTGCTCAAGAGAGTTCAACTGTCCATCTTCTGAACAGGGAGTCTCGGATGATAGACTAAGGAAGTGGGCTTGCACTTTGGTGACCTTCGCCATGCGGTCGTTCATAGGTTCATCGGTAGGTACTAGGCTGTCGGCCCAAGGGCCTATGTAAGCCTAGCAAGCAAGGTTCTATAGCTTACGCCACCCAAGAACGTTAATTTCCTGTGCCACTGTCGAGCAGAGACACAGAAGTGATCCCTGGGGTATATATCCTATTTCCCATCCACTCATCAGGGTTTTTCTTGAAGAGTGCTAATGAAGAACTTTGCTTGACATAGATGGGTAGCTTGTTCCAGAGTATAGGAAGTCTCTGGGACAGGAATCTATCCCTCCAGCATGTCCTGTTTGTTGTGATTGGGATTTCTTTAGGTGTAGCATGTCCAACAGCTGTGGGTTTGACATAGCTTTATATGTTAGGCAGAGATCATCTCAGAGTAGGCGATATGCTAAGGAGTAAAGCTGGAGTTTTTTTTTAACTATCTGGCACATTTTACCCTTTCAGGAACCTTGGTAGGAGCATTGCCTGATGAGGTACATGACAAAGTTGCCTCTCAGCTTGCCACCCTAGAGTCCATTTCTAATTCCTCCATGTGGTTGATTGCCCATACAACCAAGGGGGCAGCCAGAGCAGTTGGTACAGGTGTCATGAGATGCCATGCCTTGATGCACTTGCAACTTTGCAGACCTCTTCAAGGCTTCCTTCGTCAATGCTCCTGTTGATGAGTCTTCTTTGTTTGGCCCAAAAGGTAAAGACACTTTAGCCAGGTGTAAGAAGGACGGAAAGACCCTGTCTGCTGTGGGCGTTCGCTTTTCCTTCCCTCAACAATCCTGTACCAGGAATCAGAGAGGCGGAAAGATGTGGTTCAAAAAATCCTAAGGACCTTTTCGTCACACGTGGTGAGCTGTCTCCCTGGGGCAGAGGGTGAAACTCATCAGGAAGACTCCCCTCCCATGGCAGAGGGGGCCTGCGAAACCAGGGCTCCAGTGCTCCTGAAGAGTGGCCCGATTGCTTACCTCTGGAAGTAGTTGGGGGATGTTTTTCTCTGCACCACTTAGCCTGGTATTCAATAACATCAGATTTCTGGGTGCAAATGATAATGACTAGAGGTTACTATATCCCCTTCAACCTTTATCCAAGGCCACTAAGGCGAATCCCCAACATTCTACCCAGTCGGAGGGATGCAGCAGCACAAGAAGTTCTAAAGCTGCTACAAAAAGAGTCATCCAAACAGTCCCCAGTCCCACCAGACCAAATAGGATCCGGATTTTACTTAAGAATCTTTTTAGTGCCAAAAAAGGCAGGGGACTGGAGGCCAATTTTGGACCTCAGCATCCTGAACAAATTCGTCAGACAAACAAAATTCCAGATGGTCATGGTTCAGTCTATCCTCCCATTTCTGGAAAAAGATGATTGGATGTGCTCCATAGATCTTCAGAATGCATATTACCACATAAAAATGGACAAACAATCCAGAAGATGCCTCCACTTCTAGCTGTGAGCCAGTCACTACCAATTTCAAGTACTACACTTTGGTCTCACCACAGCCCACAGGATGTTCACCAAATGCATGGCAGTAGTAACAGCTCACTTGAGACTGCAAAGATTCCGGATGTTTCCATATTTAGACGATTGGCTCCTTACCGCTCCAACCAAGAGTCTGCTGCTCCAAGCTGTACTCTATACTCTAAAACTGGCAGACATACTAGGAATTTCAATATACAAGGAAAAGTCAAAGCTAGTACCGATTCAAAGCTTAGAGTTCATTGGGGTGACATTTGACACAAAATCCTGCCTAGTCATTTTATGTCAATACAGGTTACAAAGGTTGAGATCTCACCTCCAAGCAATACTCTGTCAAGACCTAGTTCCAGGCAGATTGGTCTTAGAACTTCTGGCTTCCGTTCTATAGCAGCAACGATCACTCTAGTCCCAAAGATTCCATATGAGACTGCTTCAGTGGCTCCTAGAATTTCAGTGGTCTGTAATGACGGACCCAATGTCTTACCCAATTCGCATAACGAACCATTGCAAACAAGGTCTGAGTTGGTGGATGAAGCCAGAAGAGGAGTTATGGAGTCGCCCCTTTTTCACCCCCTCAACCGAAAGCTGCAGTGACCACAGATGCCTCCTTGATGGGGTGGGGCATTTTCAGGAAAGAACCAAGCACTTAGTCCCCCTTAGAGGCTAATCTGCATATCAGTGTCCTAGAACTGAGGGCGGTGCTCCTAGCGTTGCAAGCATTCCAAGTGACCCTTCCATCGGGGACAGTTGCTATCTAATCAGACAGTATGTCAGTGGTCTGGTACGTCAACAAGCAAGGAGGAACCAGATCCTACCCATTATGTTGGGAAGCCCTGAGAGTGTGGAAATGGGTGATAGATTCCAACCACTTTCTCTTAGCAATACACATTCCTGGGAATTCCAGTGTGATTGCGGACAAACTGAGCAGAAACATTCTGATGCCTCATGAGTGGTCTGTCAATCCCGTAATAGTGACACAAATATTTCGTCATTGGGCCCAGCCTTGCTGTGATCTCTCTGCCTCTCCCTCGAACCACAAATGCAGCAGCTACTTCACCCTGATCTCTCCCCAGGGGGAGTCACCGAGAGATGTTCTGATACACGATTAGCCCCTGGGACTACTTTATGCCTTTCCTCTCTTTCCCCTCATTCCATAGTTCTTAAATAAAGTGCAACGGTTGAGAAGCAAAGTAATCCTCATTGCACTCTATTGGCCCTGTCAAGTCTGGTTCCCCTTCCTATGGCCTCACCTAGTTCACAGTTGGTGGACTCTGGATCCAACCCCAGGACTCTTGTCTCATCCACAGGGGCTGGTCCATCCTGACCTACCGAGTCTCAAGCTGACCGCTTGGTTTCTCCACTTCCACAAACTGCCAGGCAGAGTAATCTGTCTTCCCCAGTGCAAAGGATACTTCTGGCTTCCCATAAACCATCCACCAGGAAACTTTATCGTAGTAAATAGGATAGGTTTGTGATCTAGGCTAAAGAGCAAAGACTAGACTCCTCCTCAAACCCGATCCATAAGGTCTTAGAAAACTTGTCAACTTTACTCCAATCAGGAGCTTCAGTCTCTACTATCACAGTTCACTTAGCTATTTCAGTTTTCATAATGGCTTTAATGATTCTTCATTGATGTTCCACCGTCTCTGCAAAACCTTCCTAAAGGTTTGCATTTGAGACCACCTCTTAAAGATCCTATTGAACCTTGGAATTTGACGCTAATCTTACAGACTTTAACTTGTCAACCCTTTGAGCCATCAGCCACCTGTGATATCAAGTTTTTGTCTTGGAAAACCTTATTTCTGGTAGCCATCACCTAAGCCAGGAGAATGTCAGTTAAAAGCTTTGTGTGTAAACTGCCCATACATAATTTTCCACAGAGAGAGAGTGTCACTTCGGACTAACCCCTCCTTTCTGCCCAAGGTTATTTCAGATTCATATCTCAACCAGTCCATTGATTTGCCAGTTTTCTTCTCAAAATTTTCTAACAAAGGTGAACCCCGTTTACACTTTATTAGACATACATAGACGATTAATTATATGTTTACTTAGAACTAAATCATTCAAGAAATTGAATCAACTATTCATATCCTTCTCAGGTCCAAGATTGTGCAAGTCAGTTTCCAAAGTCACTTTATCAAAATGGTTAAGAGATTGCATTACCTTTGTTTGTCAAAAGAACAAAATAACTCTACCAACTAAAGTAAGGCTCACTCCACCAGCTCAGTGTCCACTTCGATGACCTTTCATTCTAGAGCGTCTATGGACAACATTTGCTCAGCAGCTACCTGGGCTACACCTCATACCTTTATTACTCATTACAAATTGGATATGGTCTCCAAGGGAAGAGCATCCTTTGGCTCAATGGTGCTCAGGAATATCCTTCTATAGGGCCTCCCAGGACGTAAAGTAGCTGAGGACTCTGTCCCATCAGTCATGAATGAAGATTAACAACATCAGATAAAGAAGTTATGTTCTTGCCATAACGTTCCATCTGTGTTGTTGATCTTCATTCATTCATGACATCCCACCCTCCTTATCCCCTCTGAAAGACTCCTGGAGGTTCGGATTTGGTCCTGGTTACCTGATGGGGCAGTTGCTCAGATAAAGCCTCTGCCTTTTCTATCCTTACGGGCAAACTTGATCTGAGACAGAGTTTACTGCTGAGTTAGTTGATTTGGACACACTTAGTGAGTCTTTATCACTTGATCTTAGGGCTCCATTTGGAATGTACAGAGTATGAATATTGGCCAAACTTGGGCATTTTTCAAGGTTGTTATTTATAGTATGTGTCATATTCAGTTAAGAGTAAGACAAGCAGTGAGGGAGTTCTAACCAGAGGAGGTTTTTAGGATTAAGCATTGGTGTGACCTGTATGGTAGGTTCGCTGCAAAATTTGCAGTTTTGTTATAGCAGTGTTCTTATAGGTTTATTTGGGTGGTTTGTAGATTGATAAATATGGGGGCCTTGTACAGAAGGGCTTGAAGTATGTATGCTGAGTCTATACATACTTTTGCCTCCATTTAAAAATGGAGATCAGATGTCCTATTTCCATCAGTTACTATTCCTAACAGCTTGTAGTGTAAAACAGTTTCAGTTGTGATGTTACTGGAAGAGATTATGGTGAAGCTGGTTTTGTTCTCTTGGAATGT
Organism: Protopterus annectens; assembly: GCF_019279795.1. NCBI lineage: Eukaryota > Metazoa > Chordata > Ceratodontiformes > Protopteridae > Protopterus > Protopterus annectens. The sequence goes on from NC_056743.1 coordinate 840,531,410, forward strand.
TTTAGGAGTAGAAAGGAGAAGTTTTTTTTGAGGTAGGGTGGGATCAGTCGAAGGTGGGAGTTATAGAGCTAAGCCTTTACAGAGAGGAGGAATTCCTGTGATGCTGTTATGTTTTAATAGTTTTAGCTGAATAAATGTGTTGAATCATCTGCATACTGTACAATAGAGGCGTTTTTAGTTGATTTGTGTATGTCATTAATGAAAATATCAAGTAAGAGTGGTCCTTGAGGAAACCCTACAATATAGGAAGGAAGAAGGAGATGTCAGCAGTCCATTTCACTGCCCGTTGTTGGTCAGATAAGTAACTGGGGAACCACGACAAGGATGGACTGCCTAATCTGAGGGAGAAGAGTCTGTTAAGAAGTTTAGGATGAGACACTGTATCAAAGGCTTTCAACAAGTCATGGAGTGCTGCTGATATTAGTTTGCTGGTGTTATAGTTCAGGTTAATGTGAATACAGAAACTGAAGAGTGCAGTGTTGGTACTGTGATGTAGTCAGAAGCTTTGTTGAGTAGGAGAAATTAAATTATTTTCCAGTACAGATTTTAGTAGTTGGTGATGGATGCATTTCTGTACGATTTTAGCTAGGAGAGAGAATATCAGTGGGCCGATAATTGGTGAAGTCTGCAGAGTGCCCACCTTTGCGAAGTGGAAAAAAGTAGGATTTTTTTCTAGAGCAGAGGGACATAGCTCAGTCTGATGGAGTGGTTTAATATAATGCTTATAAGGTAGGCTACTGCATCTGCTGCCAGTTTAATATATTCAGGATGAAGGTTATCAGGTGGGAGTGTAGGTGGGAGAAGTTTAATGAAAGAGGTTTGTATAGGTGTGAGCAGTATTATGTTTGGTATTGAACAGACTCTTGTATAGGTATAGAGGTAGTTGTGTCTTTTAAGAGTTAGGCAGTTGTTGAAACATTGTATTAAATATTTTATACATTCCATACTTCAGTCAAGTGCCTCTTCATCCCCATAAAATACCACTTATCTTGTTAGTACATCATTAGAATATTTTCACATTCCCCTTCTCTTCCTTATACTCTGTCATACCTGCGTGCCTTCATTCTTCATTCCTCCTCACAATAAGGTCTCGGCCTCTGATCTGGCTCGGCCACATTCTGTAGACTTGGATCCGACTCTCAAGCTCCTCCCTTTTACCCACAATGCCTCGGACCCACCCAAGTACCCAGATCTTTTTTGTCACTTCAGCGAACCATACATGGATCTTGTGCTCTCAAGCTTGGGGTAGAGAGTTATCGTAGTTCTTGGCTGTTTTTCATTCTGAGGTGGATTTTGTAAGTCCTCCCTCTGTTTTTCTGTGTGTGTGTGTGTGTGTGTGTGTGTGTGTGTGTGTGTGTGTGTGTGTGCGCGCGCTTGCTTCTCCTTTATTTCTGCCAAAAAAAAGTTTCTGTTAGCTTTACATCTACTGTATTATTATTTTCACAATTGCATTAAAAGTTAGATTATAGGTTAAAGTTAGCATGAAGTTAAAATTTAGAGTTGAAAATTTTAGAGTTAGAACTTGCTTGTATTTCTGGGACTGTTATCTTCGTAGTGATGGTTGATTTTGATGTTTTTTGTTGCATGGGTCATGGCGGACAAACCTTCACCTGGCTTTAAATACTGCACTTCTTGTGGGCATAAAATCCCCAACCAGGATGCCCACAAGGAGTGCATGTACTGCCTGGGTGATGACCATTTGACAACACAGTGTAACATTTGTGCCACTTTCAATCCACTGACTTTAGCAGACTGTAGAAATAAACTTTTTCTTAGGGGACTTCCCTCCTCTGCTCCAGAGGCTCAAACCCCTTCTGTGGCGTCTTGTTCTTCCTCTCCTGTTGTTGATAAGAGTCAAAAAGAGGTCCCTCCCAGTTTCCCCGAGGGACACTCTTCCAGCTAAGAAACCCAAGAGATGTTTGGATCAGACTTTTTCGGATCCACAGAAATTACCTCCCCTGTCTGATCCTACAGCTTCTGCAGATCCAGGGGATATTATTACTATATCTTCTATACCTTAGTCAGCTCCTACATTGGATCCCATACCACCTTATCTGGGGACTTTGATGAGGTCTCCTGCACTTTCCTCTAACTCCAAGCATTCCCTGTGCCCCGCCCCGTCAGCTTCATCCAGTTCCTCCAGAAGCTGGTCCTAGGCGGATATGGACAGGATAATGAGATTTCTCAAGGTCCAGATCCAGATGTAGTAATCTCAGCTCTGTTCCCTTTCAGGTTCATGAGTTAGCCTGGCCATCCCATTAGGGCTCCTTATCCGATCCAACTCTCTGTTTTGGAGTCACAGGATTCGGGACTACCATGTGCGTTGGACTCTGCACAGAGGAAGCTTCCCTCCAAAATGCTGAGGATGCCCTTGACAAGCCATGTTCCAGCCATTTCAGAGCAGAGCGAGTCTCAGAGCCGTAGTGTTGGTGCTGGGTCCAGGGGACTGGGGTTGGCTGTGTCTTTCTCAGAGCCATCTCTTCCCTTAGGCACCTTGGCACTCAACAGCTTGGGTCCAATCCCTTCCAGAGGCAGTGGATCCGGAGTGAGTCCTGCCCATTTTTTGTCTGTGGTTTTTGCTTCGGGGAAGATGGAAAAGGCTTCTCCTGATCCTTCGGCCTTTCAGTTAGTGGGGAGGGTTTTCTCCTGAGTTGGAGATCCGGCGGCTCATGTTCCCCAGTCCGCACCTGTACCCTCGTCAGATCCAGGCCTTGCTATCTCTCATCCTGCCACTAGTCTTCCTGTCCTGAGCAGCCACCAAGAATTGCTTGCTCCACTTCTCCAGAGTACCTAGCTGAGGAAGTCCCTTGGAAGAAGACATGTAAAAGGAGGCATGTTGACTCGCCATTGGATCTTTAACCGAGGATACTGATTTCGATGAGGGGGAAGGATCCCCCTAATCCCCACCTGAAGACTTCTCCTTTGAGGACATATTAGAGATCCTAAAGCAAAAAGGTGGGTAGTCTACCCAACCTCCTTCCTTTGAGGAGACAGTTCTCTTAGATGCATTCAGGATGGGCCCATCTACATCTTGGGTGAACCCCCTGCCAGATGCCCTGATAGATTTAGTATCTCATCGAGCCCATACCCAAATGACCCAATCAGTTTCTGGTACTTCCCTCCCTCAAGACAGAAAGCACTGGAGTAAGGGTCCCATAGTCAATGCCATCGTGGTGGCGGCAGCCACCAAGAAAGAGTTGGCAGAAGAAACTGTTAATGTCCATCTGCCTAACAAGGAGTCTAGATCACTGGACAGGACTGGGAAGTGCATCTGTGCCTCAGCCACCTTAGCTATGTGGTCATTGAACTACCTGGGTTATTTTACTCTGCTGCAGAGACAGCTGATCAAGGAACTCTCAGCCTCCATGCTTGTGGAGGAATTTAAGAAAATTTCTCCCAAGCTGACCACTTTTTTGTCCGTCGCCAGTTCATCAATGAGGTTAATCATTATCACAGAGACAGCTAGTTCAGTTAAGAAGGCATGCCTGGATGAGGCTGTGTCATTTTGCGGAGCCCTTTAAAGCATCATTTGTCAATGCCCCTTACAATGGCTCCTCCCTTTTTGGGTCGTCAGTTTGAGACACACTTAACTGCAGCGAAAAGGATGGGAAGACCCTTTCTGCTATTGGAATCAAATTTTCTACCCCCCCCCCCCCACCCAAGAGGTCCTTCTCCAGGAACCAACGTGGAGGTAAGAAAATGTGGTTTCGCAAATCCCAAGGGCCTTTCCAGGACACACACGGGGAACCCTCCTCTAGAGGCAGAGGGGGAGGGTTTGATGGTAGATGCCACCCTAGAGGCAGAGGGGGTCCACACAACCAGGGCTTTAGGGAACCCCCTCCCGATAAGCCCTGCCACCACTTCTTTTTTAGCTGCAATTTTCAGAGAAAGTGCTAGCTGTTCTACTATTAAAGTACAATTAGCTGCAATTTCCAGTTTTCATGTAGGAGTAAATGATTCATCTTTAGCATTTTCCAATCTTTATAAAGCCTTTCTAAGAGGAACCTTTCTTCTTAGACCCTCGTTAAAAGACCCAATCCCCCGTGGGATTTAAATATTGATCTGATGTTGTTAATCTTCATTCCTTACTGATAGGTGTCGGTTCCGTCCTCGGAACTGAGTCGACCATTATAACGAGCTCCCGCCAGCCAAAAAACTCTTGAGCTAAGTCTTACCCATAGTGCCCCCTCTATATTACCCCAGATCTCAATTTCCGCCTACTGAATAAAGACATGTCAGGCCAGCTCTCAGCTAAATCATGTATACATTTTCATATTTTGTCTATTGTTAAAGCTTCTTCTCTCTTTTTTGCATATATCTAGTTAGCCTACTGTTATTCACATGCATTTTGATTATTTGTATGAGTGTCCCTCTCTCTCTTTCCTCCCTTTTTACCAAGTTTGGTACTCTTTGTACCATTGCTGGTACAGGCCTTCCCTTACTTCTGAGGTAATCCCAATACTATTGTTGGTATTCCCTTACCTCTGACGTAATCCCAATACTATTGTTGGTATTCCCTTATTTTCCCCCTTTTACTGTATTTAAAAAAAAAAACTCCTTTTTTATTTTTTGTGATTGAGTGTGTGTTTCTGCGTTTTATCTTTTGTGGCCAAATTGTATATTTTTTGTGCTACTGTGTCTGAGAAAAAGAGTACTACAGGGTTTAAGCACTGTGATGAATGTGACAGGATAATGCCTAATGTTGATAGCCATACATCCTGTGTTTACTGTCTCAGGGTACCACACCTATCTGTAAAACCTCATTGTGACATTTGTAAAGCCGTTTGCCCCCACACATTGGCGGAACGCAAAAATAAAACTCACGTTCAAATGTCTTCTTAAATCTTCATTTGCGGAGGCTATTTCTGAGGTGGAGGGCTCATCCCCTCCAAAGAAAGAGCACAAAAAGAGAAGCAAATCTTTACCCTCTTCTCCTCACACTAGTGAGTCCAAATCTTTGGAACCAAAGGCAAAAATCTCTAAACTGGCACCAAGATCCTTGGCACTGGGGCCTCAAACCCCCTCCATGATGCCATCTTCGGTTCCGGCACCTCAGCAGACGACTACAGTGCCACCCTCAGCACCTATTCCTCAAACTCTGACTTCAACACTGATTGTGGCAACATTACCAACTTCTCTTTCGGCACCAAAAGTAGTCATTCCAACAACAGTCACTTCTCCCCTACCTGTACATCATGCTGGTCCTTCGACCTCGGTGCTGAAAGGTGAAATAACCCCTCTGACCCGGTATTCCCCTTCGGTGAATCCATTTTTTGGTCAACAATGTAACCCCTTCCTAGAGCGTCCTGACTCCCCATCGGGGATATCCACCCACTCCTCCAGGAGCCTTTCGGAACTGGATGTAGTGAGGCTTGTGGATCAGCACCTGGTGGAGAGAGGTTTTCCAACACCCTCCAAATCCTCCCTCCCTCCTGGAGCTGAGGATTTTTCTCCACAGACTCCTACATACTTTCCTCCTTCCACCTCCTTGAAGGAATTGGAGCCTTCGACACCAAACCCCAGTTCCAGCTTCTTCGGCTCCATTGGTAGAGCTTACCATGGCTCCGGAGTCTATCTTTTAGCCTTCGACTCATCCGGAGCCAGGCCATCCTCGGGATCGACACTGGTCTGTCGGCACTGTGATCCCTAGTGTGGCGCCTGTTTATTCCTCGGCACCGTCCACTATGGTTCCGGTTGCTTTGGCGGAACTAGGTCCTCCGGTTGCTCCTTCCCTGGGAGTGGGTTCATCGGAGTGGATTGTGACCCCGGTCCTGAGGTTATCTTTCTCAGTTCTGGGCTCTGATCCCTCTTCGGTCGGACATGCTTTCCATATACCTTTCCTCCGTGCCGCAGTTGACACAACCCACTACTCAAGGACCCCGGGCACAGGAATCTCAAGGCATCCTTCCACAAGGTACCCACTCTGCAGGGTCCTCCTCAGATGTCCCTACCGAGGAGGTACTTCGCAAGAGATCGTGCAACAAGAAGCATGTGGATTCCCCTGAAGAATCCCTCACCAAAGGTACACAGGCTACGATGAAGGGGAAGGGTTCCCACGGTCACACCCTGAGGATGTCTCTTTTGGAGACATACTGGAGATCCTGAAGCAGCGGGGGGACTGGATGTCCACCAGCTCTTCCTCGGAGATGTTTGTATTCTTGCAGGCTTTTTGTGCCTGGCCCTCTACTTCCTGGGTTACCCTGCCTACAGATAACCTGGTTCAGCTCATAGTGCAGCGCACCTGGAAGAATCCTGATTCCATTGAACCTATCCCCCGGAGATCAGACAAAAATCTTTCTCCTCCATAAGACAGTCCACACTGGTCCAAGGGCCTGGCAGTAGATGCTATGGTTGTGGCGGCGGTCACTATGAAAGAGGTAGTTGAGGAGAGTTTTACTGTCCATCCCCCTAACAAGGAGTCTCAGGCGATAAACAGACTTGGGATGCGGGTGTACTCTTCAGCGACCTTCGTCATTTGGTCCCTGAACTATCTGGTACACTTTACCCGGCTTCAGAGAGATCTAATCTCAGAAATCTCAGAAACCCTTGCAGGAGCAGTTGCTGATGGGGTACGTGACAAAGTTGCCTCACAGCTTGCTACCCTGGAATCTACGTCTCCTCCATGCGGTTGATTTCTCATAGGGGTGGCTAGAGCAACGGCTGCAGGCATTGTCACGAGACGTCACTCCTGGATGCGCTTATGTGATTTTGTGGATCCCTTTAAGTCTTCATTCCTGAATGCCCCTGTAGAGGCCTCTTCTCTTTTTGGCCCTAAGGTAAAAGACACTTTAGCCAGGTTTGAAAAGGACGGTAAGACTTTTTCCACCCCCCCCCCCAACAATTCTATTCTAGGAGTCAGAGGAGTGGAAAAATGTGATACAAGAAATCCCAGGGTCCTTTCTGCAACACACGTGATGAGTTTTCTCCCCGGGGCAGAGGGGCAAACTCAACTGGAACATGCCCCTTCAGAGGCAGATGGGGTCCTTGTAATCCGAGATCCAGAGATTCCTTCTCTGAACGACCCTATCAGTGCTCCTGAAGAACGGCCCGATTGCTTGACTCTGGAAGCAGTTGGGGGACGATTTTCTCTGCACCACCTTGCCTGGCAAACGATAACCACAGATCTTGGGTGCAGACGATAATTGCCAGCGGTTACCACATCCCTTTTGACCTTTACCCAAGTCCACTAACGCATATTCCCAATGTTCCACCCAGTCAAAGGGAAGTAGCAGCTCAAGAAATCTGAAAGCTGCTTCAAAAAAGGGCCATCCAAATAGTCCCACCAGACCAGATAAGATCTGGATTCTACTCTAGGTTCTTTTTAGTGCCAAAAAAGACAGGGGACTGGAGGCCAATTCGGGACCTCAGCATCCTAAACAAATTTGTCAAACAAACGAAATTCTGGGTGGTCATGGTTCAATCTATACTTCCTTTTCTGGAGAAAGACGATTGGATATGCTCAATAGATTTTCAGGATGCATATTACCACATAAAAATGGACAAATACTCCAGAAGATTCCTCCACTTCCAGCTGGGAGCCAATCACTACCAATTCCGAGTGCTGCCCTTTGGTCTCTCTACTGCCCCCAGAGTGTTCACCAAATGCATGGCAGTGGTAACAGCTCACTTGAGACTGTAAGGATTCTGGGTGTTTCCATATTTAGGCGATTGGCTCCTCACCACCCCAACACTGGTTTCAGCTACTCATTACACTCTACAACTACTGGAACACTTGGGGATAACAGTAAACAAAGACAAATGCAGCTTAACTCCTTCTCAAAGATTGAAGTTCATAGGAGCAAATTTCGACACTCAATCTTGGCCAGTCTCCCTCCCACTCCACAGGCTGGAAAGACTCAGATTTCACCTCCGAGTGATACTCTGTCAGGACAAAGCTCCGGCTCGAGCAATCCTCCAACCATTAGGGTCAATCAATGGCAGTATTGATAACAATAGTTCCACTAGCAAGACTACACATGAGACTACTACAATGACTTTTACTAACGCAATGGTCTCTGCCGTTTTTAATTTCTCTTAAGTCTTTTGGGTTTCTAATACCATGACGGGAATGGACCCCATTCCTAAGTCAAAGTATGATTAAAGTTCACGAAATTAGTATTGTTTCACTCTTTGATGTTCGCCAAAAGTGCTCTTGGCAGCACCCGCAATGTGCCCAGTAATGACTCTTTCTGCAATTTGTACGGTGTTACATGAACTGGTAACTTATCTAAATAAGATTGTAAATTCTTTTTTATAAGACCAGTTGCTCCTACTACTATTAGAACTGTCTATGTATCTTTCTTCCACATGGCTCTCGTTTCTGCCTACAGATCAAGGTATTTCATGACTTTGTGTCTCTCTTCACGCAAGACACTGTAGTCACTAGGTGTGGCGATTTCAATGATCAATGCTACTTTTGTCTTCATTTCTTGGACCACTATATCCAATTTTCTAGCATCTATCTTTTGAACTATTGGTATTGGGTGATCCCATGTGATATACACTGCATCATTTTCTATGATTCTTTGTGGCTCATGTTTCCAGTGTTTTTCAGCCACTTCGATACCATAATGTTTGCACAATCTCCAATGTAACAGTCTCGCCACATTATTATGCCTTTCAGTATACAGTCCCTCTGCCATTAGTGCGTCACAACCAGCAATAAGGTGTGTGACTGTTTCCAATTCGGTTTTACAAAACCTACATACGTCTGTTTCTCCCACATGTGCAATGGACTTTGTAAACCAGCGTGTACGTAGCCCACTATCTTGGGCTGCCAATATTAACTTTTCATTTCTTGATGTGAATTCACCTCTCCATAACCATTCCAGTGTTCGTTCTTGATCAACATGAGGCTCTTTCAGAAGTTTTCTATACTTGCAAATATATTTATGTTTTTTCCACATTTCTGGTCTTTCACCTTATATACCTTCTTTTGTTTTTTAGCACATTCAGTTGCTGCCTGGTTTTTATCTACTTCTGGTTTAATTTCCGTTCCTGCTTGACATCGATATGCATCTGCTAAATTAAGCAGCGATGTTGTCTTAGATTTATTCTCCTCATGTTTCAAAACTTTCATTACATTTGGATCCTGTGAGGTCAGCAGATATATGTGGAATCCCACATTTGCAGATCTGTACATGCAATCAATTTCAAGGAGGCCCATCCCTCCTTCGCAACGGGAAATATATAATCTTGGTGTACACTGATTTTTATAAATCATTTGGTGACCATGAAGCATCCTTCTTGTTTTAATATCCAATCTATCCAACACTTTTTGGGGCCAGTCAATCACTCCAAAACTATGTTAGGACAGGAAGAACAAATTGATTTAGGGCTTGGATCTTGTTCCTAGATGTCAATGCTGTTTTCAAGATTAATTTAAGTCTTCTAAAGTTCTCCGTACTGAGTTTTATTCGCAATTGTTCATGTTTTATTGCTGATCCTTCATCAGTTCCCAAGTATTTGTACACTCACTCTTGCTCACGTTCTTTTATATCACATTCTTGTCCCAAACTGATGTTTTCGTGGTGCTGCAGTTTTCCTTTTTTAAAGGTTGCTTTTTCACATTTATCAAGACCAAATGACGTTCCAATATCATCTGAAAAAGTTTTGACAACCTGCAGCTGTGTTTGCAGTTCCTCATCTGATGAGCTATATAGTTTTAAATCATCGACAAAGAGACGGTGAGAAGTCATTAGACTTTATTTCCTAGAAGCCAAATTGTGGCCATGGCCTAAGCTGTTAAGTAAACAGCTTAATGGATTAATGGCAAGGCAGAATAGCAGCTGTGACAGAGAGTCACCCTGGAATATCCCCCTTTGGATTTTTATCCTTGGCATAATAATCTGTCCTTTATCATGGCTTAATTGCAAAGTGGTCTGCCACTGTTTCATAGTTACTGTAATGTAGTCAATCAGTGCAAGGTGTATCGTATACATTTGTAAGCACTCTTCTATCCATGAATGTGGGATACTATCAAATGCTTTTTTGTAGTCAATCTATGCCATACTTGAGTCTTCCCCTTTGACTCACCCTATGTCCTTTCAGATCGGGATAACAAATCGGTGCAAACAAGATTTAATTTTGTGGATGAAAACAGAGGACCACCTATGGAGTCACCCTTTCTCCCCCTCTCAGCCTAGAGCCATAGTGACCATGGACGCCTCTCTGATTGGGGGGGGCAATTTCCAGGGAAGGACAGTTCAAGGCACTTGGTCACCCTTGGAGACCAAACTGCATGTCAGTGTCCTAGAACTGAGGGCAATGCTTCCAGTGTTGCAAGCATTTCAAGCTGTTCTCCTTTCAGGAACGATTGCCATCCAGTCCGACATGTCAGTAGGCTGGTACATCAACAAACAAGGGGGAACCAAGTCCTACCCATTGTGTCGAGAGGTCATGAGAATTTGGCAATGGGCAATAGCTTCCAACTGCTTTCTAATAGCAAACCACATTCCCAGGGATTCCAACGGAATTGCAGACAAATTGAGCAGATGCATTCTCCTACCTCACAAGTGGTCCCTCAATCCTGTCATAGTGGTGGAAATCTTCAGTTGCTGGGGCCAGCCTTGCTGCGATCTGTTTGCATCCCCCTTAAATCACAAATGCAGCAGCTACATTGCCCTAATTCCCCCACAGGGGGAATCCCTGAGGGACGCTCTGGTGCACAATTGGCCAATAGGACTTTTTTGTGCATACCCTCTCCTTCCTGTGATCCCACAATTTTTGAAGAAGGCTCTTTAGTTGAAAAGCAGAGTAAGCCTCATTACACCCTACTGGTCCCAACAAATTTGATTTCCCTTTCTTTGGCCTCACCTAGTACATCAACCATGGATTCTGGATCCAATTCTGGAATTGCTGCCGCACCCACAAGGGTTGATTCATCCGAACATATCGAGCCTCAAGCTGACAGCTTGGCTCCTCCACTTCCAGTAATTGCCAGGCAAAACAACCTGTCCTCCCCTGTCCACCACATTCTTCTGGCTTACCAAAAACCATCCACCAGGAAACTTTATCTAAGCAAGTGGAAAAGCTTCATAATTTGGTCTCGTAAAAATGGAGTAAACCCTTTTTCGGCCTCGCTTTCTACAATGCTAGATTACTTATCTTACCTCCTTCACTCAGGAGCTGCAGCATCAACTATTCGAGTACACTTGGCAGCAATCTCCAATTTTCATAATGGTTTCAAGGACTCTTCCTTGATTTCACACCGCCTCTGTAAAACATTTTTGAAAGGAGTGACACACATTAGGCCCCCCTTCAAACCACCGATCGAGCCCTGGAATTTAACTTTAGTTCCACAATCTTTGACTTGTCCTCCCTTTGAATCTGTTGCCAATTACGATCTGAAATTCTTATCCTGGAAGACTTTGTTCTTGATGGCCATTACCTCAGCAAGACAAATTTCTGAGTTGCAAGCTTTGTGCATAAAATGTCCTTACATAGTGTTCCATTAGGACAGAGTATCACTCCAGACTAACCCCTCCTTTTTACCCAAAGTTATTTCGGACTTGACTATTAATCAAACCATAAATCTACCAGTTTTCTTTCTAGATTTTTCTAATAAAGGAGAATATTCACTACATTTGTTTGACGTGCGTAGATAATTGTGTTTTTATCTCGACAGAACTAAGTCATTGCAAAAATCTGACCAGCTCTTCATGTCATTCTTAGGACGAAGATTGGGGAGACCTGTTTCCAAAGTTACTTTTTCTAAATGGTTGAGAAACTGTATTTGCTTCATTTATCAATGGAACAAGGCCTCATTGCCATCTAAATTCAAAGTGCATTCCACAAGATCAATTGCAACATCTGTTGCTATCCATGCAAGAGCTTCTATGGATGACATTTGTGCGGAAGCAACATGGTCTACTCCTCATACCTTTATCAGTCATTACAAATTGGATATGGTCTCAAGGGGGAGAGTTTCCTTTGGTTCAATGGTAATCAGGAATATCCTTCCATAGGACTTCCCAGGAAACAAAGTAGCTAGGGATTCTGTCCCATCGGTAAGGAAAGAATGAATATTAACAACATCAGATAAAGAAATGATGTTCTTACCATAACGATCCATCTGTGTTGTTGATCTTCTTTCATTTATTACAACCCACCCGCCATCCCCCTCCGAAAGAGTCCTGGAGGTTTAAATATGGTCCTAGCCTATGATAGGGAAGTTGCTCAGGTAAAGCCTCCGCTTTCTTTCTTTCTTCCTTACGGGCAAACTCGATCTGAGGTAATATAGAGAGGGGCACTATGGGTAAGGCTTAGCTCAAAAGTTTTTTGGCTGAAGCAAGCTTGTTATAATGGCCGACTCGGCTCCGAGGACGGAACTGACACCTATCAGTAATGAATGAATGAAGACCAGCAACACAGATGGAATGTTACGGTAAGAACATAACTTCTTTTTTTACCATCATTGACACAATCTCCATTTGAACCATCAACTAAGTGTGAACTAAAATTTTTGACCTGGCAAACTTGTCTTTTTTTAGTGGCAGTTACTGCTACGAGTTTCAGAACTTCAGGCCTTGTCTTCCAAGCCTCATTTGATTTTTCATAAGGATAGGGTATCATTACAAATCAACCCCTCCTTTCTTCCTAAGGTGGTGTCAGAATCCAATGTTAATCAAGTCATTAGCCTTCCAGTTTTCTTTCCAATTTTTCCAACAAAGGAGAGTATGTGTTACACTTTTTGGGTGTTCACAGACAATTACGGTTTTATCTACATACCACCAAAAGTTTGAGGAAATCAGAACATTTATTTGTTTATTTTCAGAATCAGAATTGAGCAAACCAGTTTCTAAAGTGACTTTAGCTAAATGGGTAACTGTATTACTTAGGTTTACAAAAAATGGATAGGTCTTTACCAAAAACTCATTCTATCAGGTCTGTGGCAACTTCTTCAGCCTTTCTATCTAGATCCTCTCTGGATGATATTTGAGCAGCAGCAACTTGGGCTAATTATCATACCTTTATTGTTCATTACAAATTGCATCTGGTCTCTAGGGAAAGAGCAGCCTTTGGCTCAGCAGTGCTCAGGAATATCCTTCCTTAGAGTCCTCCCAGGATATAGGTAGCTGGGGACTCTGTCCCTGCAGTTGGGGAATGAATGAAAATGAGAACACCAGATAAAAAAGTTTATGTACTCACCATAATGTTCCATCTGTGTTTTTTTAAACACTTTGATTGAATCATTACTTGTGACACAGGCAAATTTATATTTATGTAAAAGTAATCAAACTGTATTAACAAGTTAAAATTAACAAACATTATGCTTCACATATATTGCTATATATCATATAATCTAAGCAGCATTATATAAGTCATTCAATTCCTGTCCATTTTTTTAAACAAGAAACATCTTTATTAAACAATCACTTAGGGCATAAGCAATCATATATTTATATAAATTAAAACAAATCACACCAACACAATCCTAGTTGCAAGTATTTTACATCACAAACCCTACTGAGACACTCCCAGTTGCAGATGTTAATCATCACTTATCTACCCAGTTGTTTTCAGGCAGACATTACATAGCTCATTTAAGTCCTGCTTTAGACCTCATGCCTCCCCTGTGTCATGGATGTATTGTTTCCACAATTCCCATTTTCCCTATGTAGTTTGCTACTACCCTTTTCTAAATATCTCAATTCTAGTTGTTTCATCTGTGTTACTATATTCAGTACTTCTTTGGTTTAGATACTGATTTCCATTTTCTAGTAATTTTTTTTCGACAGTCACCATAATTAGAGACAGCAAGGCCTTACCGTGTCTAGGCAGTTCCAATTCATCACAGCTCAGAAAAATCATCTCCCTCGTCACACCAATCTGCCCACCCAGCATCTCTGACAGTGCACCCCACAAGGAATCCTTAAAGTCCACCAACTCACCGTACTCCGAGAAAATGTGTTCCCAATTACTCTTTCTTTCCTGTCACACCTCCAACATTTGTTATCTACCTGAGGAAAAATTCTCTGCTGTCCACTTGGGGTACAAAAATATCTATGTTGACATTTCCAAACAAAAACCCTAATTCTTCCAGATTTTTTTTGCATATTTGGGAGGCATACATATATCCTCCCATTGTTTCTTTGTGAATTCCTTATCCAGTCTTTCTTCCCAATCCTTTCTAACCTCCTCTGACTGATTCTTATAGTTATCATGCAATATCTGTATGCTCTAATTATTGCTTTTTTTAGTGCCAGCTTCTGTTCTAGATTCTACTAAAAAACTCTACCAGTGCTGGTCTTTCATTTAGAACCCCCCCCCTCAGCATTTATTTCTTTTTGCCTATACTGTGATGTCAATCCTTGATAGGCAAGGCAGTCTTTAACCTGCAGTCCAAATAAATTTTTGGCGTCTTCCCATTCTATGATATTTCCTTCTCTAGTTATTTGCTCCAAATACCTTGGTTCCTTTGCCAGAATAAATTCTAGCCCCCTCTTGCCTATTGTCTATATCCCTAATTGCAGTCATTCCTATCGGCAGAATCTCCTTTCTCCATTCCCATGTTGGCTTAGTTCTTAGAATACTTTCTGCTGCTTTATGGATATAGTATTCTGTATGATTATTGTTATTCTCCTTAAAGGCCAGTATCCAAAATCCCAGTCTCTCCTTGTTTCTCGAGCTTCCCACCTGTTTCAACATCACCCCATTTCCACTTTGAGTTATAGTTTTCTGCATGTGCTATGTATAGGAGCCTTAACCGTGTAGCTCTGAAATACCCCTTCAGATTGCGTAATCCCAATCCGCCCTGTTTTACTGGAAGAATCAGTTTATCTCACTTGACTTTTGACGTCTTCCCCACCCAGATAAAGTCCTTCAGCTCTTAGTTGTTATCCACAACTTCTCCTTTGTGATAAAAATATGCCTGACCTGTGTATACGACTAAAGGGACTAAAAACATTTTCACTGCGTGTATCTTTCTGTCCATATCCATATAACAGTTTCCAGTTTCTCAGTTTTTGTATTATCTTTTTAGTCTCTTCCCACATATCCTTAGCTACCACACCAGAATCATTTTTAATCCGTACTCCTAAATACTTCATTTTATCATGTCCCTATAATTAAGGATATTGCTGAACCAGTTTGTGTGTGGGTACATAATTTACCGCTGTTGCCTTTGTCTTAGGTTTGTTAATTTTGTATCCCAAAAAGATTTGAAACTGTCACAAAATGTTCCACAACACTGTAATTTCTCTTTCTGATTTTGTCAGGTATAAAATATCATCTGCAAATAGAGCCAGCTTTTCTTGACTACCATGCCAATTACATCATTGAATTTCTGAGTACCTTATTTCCTTTGACGATGGTTCTGAATATAAGGTAAATAACAAAGGGGAAAGAGGACACCCCTGCCTGGTTCCTCTGCTCAAGCAGAAATTATCAGAGAAGACCCTACCCACTTTAATTTTTGCCTCTGATCCCTCATATATCCTAATCAACCTTATATTTTTAAGGAAATGCAAATGCTTCCATTGCCCTACTCATAAAGTCCCAGCTTACTCTGTCAAATGCTTTCTCTGCATCAAGACCCACCAACAACAATGGTATTTTCTGGATCATTGATGTTCTGCTAATATTGTCAAATGTTTGCCTCCCCTCCACAAAACCACATTGATCCATATCTGTCAATTTTGGCATTACCTTTGTCATTCTTTTAGCCATTATGGACATGAACACTTTATAATCATGGATCAGGATTGAAATGGGCCTGTATGAGCTGGATCTGCTGGATCTTTGCTCTCTTTAGGTATTACAGCTACCACTGCTTTCTTCCAGGATGTTGGTACTTCTCCTCCTCTTAAAATACAGTTAAAAAATTTAGGTCTTTGTAATTTTCCCTCCTAGCTTCCAAACTTCCAACGTTCCATCTGTGTTGTCCATTTTCATTCTTCCTCAACTTCCCTCCCTCCATCCCCCTCTATGTTTAACTTTTGGAAGAATTGAAAGATACTAAAGGGACCAGTGTTCCTTTATTTGGGCTCCAGATGCTGTTCTGTCTTTATTGCTTTATGCCCACAGTAGTAAGGGGCAGCAAACAAGATCTGAGGTATGTTAGGTGTCTGGGGCCTTATTGATAAAGGAGGAGCTTGAGAATATCAGTGTTCTACTAGCTGGAAAAAGCAACTGAGTCAGATCACAGGGTTGGATTCGAACCCCCAACAGTTGAGGAAGAATGAAAATGGACAACATAGATAGAACATTATAGTGAGTACATAACTTTTTTTTTGGCAACATCTTTCCCATTCTTTTAGTTAGTATAGACATTAACACCTTGTAAAGCCTTAACATTGAAATGGGTCGATAGAAAGCTGGGTCTGATGGGTCTTTACCCTCTTTGAGTAATACTTTTACCACAGTCTTCTTCCAAAATGCTGGTGCTTCCTCTTCTTTTAAAATACTGCTAAACAAAATCTTCCAGATCTTTATCACTTTCCTTCCTCCTAAACTTCAACAGGAATATCATCTTTTCCTGGAGACTTCTCTGTAGATTGATTATACATCACCATTTTTATATCATATACTGCTGTCTGAATTGTTAGTTGTGGAGCCTCATCTTCCACTAACCTTGGCAAAATTAAGTCTTCCATAAATATTTCCATTTATGCTCTGTCTTGGATTTGCACATTCCTCTGCTTTATACAGATTTTCATAAAATGTAGGAAATATCTTGAATACATCTACAGGATCTCTGGGAAATAATGTGCAAATTCTTTCTGAGTTCCTGCTACTGAATTCACATTTTCCATTCCAGATATTTTCATAAAGTTCATCAGAAAGCTACCCTCTTTTGTTATATTTTCCCATACATCCTCACTATTGCAAATCACATTCCAGTCCCCACCTATAAGTAATATTCACTGTTAGATGCTGATTATTGCTCCCAAAATTTTCTTAAGCTCCATATTGGTGGAATAAAAACGCATGCAAGAGTAATTATACTCCCTTTCCAATAGCCATTTATTACCACAAATCTACCTTTATTGTATTTTTTTTCCTCTTCAATCACTATAGTAGCCCCTCTAGGAGTCGGTATTTTTCTCCCCTTTTCATTTTCTCTGTTATTCTGTTGAATATCCATCCTAAAATCCTTGAAACTTCCAAGATGGCTGCACGTTTAGTAACAGCTTAATTCTAGCTCTCCCTTTGTGAAAACAGAAACAGAGAAAGCCAGTGAACTTTTGTGTTTCTGGGTAAATTTCAGTAACTGGCTAGTAAGTGCAAAAAATACAGAGGTCCTGAAGGAAACTCGGCTACAGGAGGTGAGGAAGAAACACTGGGAAAAGCACCGCAGCTGTTCAGCAAAAAGCAGTTTCTTAGTAACCTAGAGGAAAGCATAAAACAGCTACACACAGACCTAGTTAAAATAAATGAAACACTGATGGAGTATAGCAACTCAAACAATAAAAAGCTGAAAAAATAGAAGAAGCTTTAAACAGATATTCAATGATGTGGTAAAACTGCAAAACTCAGAGGTCAAAATGATGAAAAGACTGGTTGAGTATGACATTGCTCAAGAAGAGATGTTTCAGAAAATAATAGAATTAGAGGACAGATCACTTAGGGAAAACCTGAGATTTTCAGCTCTGCCAGAGAAGCTGGAAGGAACAGGCTGTATTAATTTATGAAAACACACATAAGCAACTGGACTGATATGCCACAGCAGAAATTGTTAATTGAAAGGGCATATTATGTGTATACTCCAAACCTGGCTATGAGAAAACAACCTAGACCCTTAATAGTAAAGATGCAATTCTGCCAGCAGAAGGAATTGATTCTGACAAAACTGTGGCAGAAGAGCAAAGTACTGAAAGTGGGACACAGTAGAGTGTAGAAAATGATTACTCACTGTATACCAGGCAGAAGAAGAGTAAATTAATTTCAGTAATCCGGGAACGTCGAGAAGCAGGTGTGAAATTTAAACTGCTCTACCCACTTATCTTCAGAATATTCTTTCCTGGAAGGACAAAATCATTTTTGATGCAGAACATGCTAAGGAGGAAATACAAAATTATGTCCAACAAAAATTGAGCTGTGAAACAGATAGCAATTCTGCTTCTTGACGTTCTGGTAATAAAGACCACAGAGAGACTGTGCCAATGAAACCTTTTGCAGTGTTTCAACAGAGATGCTTAAGAGACGGAAAAAAAGCACAAGATTTGACTAGAACAACTGAGTGTACATTGAAAATGAAGCAGAAACTTGATTTAATTTTAATTTAATTACATTTTTAAATTTTTTATTTTTAATTTAATTTTTGATGGAAATAAACAGGAATAAAACCAGCAACTCAGAAATTGACAAACAAATGTGGGATTACTCAGATCTAACTCAGCCACTTTTATACAGCTTGTGGATACTACAAGTTCTCGAGCTCCTCCCTTACCCACAATGCAGCAGTCCCCTTCTTAACCCCAGATCTCGTTTGCTGACATTGTGTACAGATTTGGTCATTGCAGCTCTCAAGCATTTGTTTAAAAGATAAAGTGATATATTTTACATATACCTTTTTAAAACTTCCTTTTTCACTAATTTTTTTCTCCTCCCTTAACATATGTATTCTAAGTAAATCTTTGTGACAGTCGTCGATATTTTTCTTCCCTTTTTACTATTTGGTAATTCCTCTTTACTATTCTTGGTAATCTTTCCCTTACCATTTGATAGTTCTTGTAATACTATTGTTGGTCATTTTTTCCTTCTTACCTATACTGTATAATTAAAAAAAAACTTCCTTCTTTCTGCTTTAAAGGAGAACCACACCAACAGACTCAAAAAACATGTTTATTTCATCATGGTTTGGTGTTTCCTACATTTTAGCACCACTTTGGGACTATTTACAGGTTTTTAAATATTTTTATACGTAATTTCTGAGTCTGACCACATGGGGCCTGGCTTCTTAAAATAATTCTGATTGTTTAGTCTGCCTCTTGATATCCCACAATGCAGTGCTTATCTGTAAAAAGTTGCATCACACAGACCTCTTTCTCAAGCTCCTGCCACTGCATTGATTTTAAATGCATACACTGCTGTCTTTCACTCAGTTTTAAGTAACATTTCATGCCATTCAATGACTGCTTAAAACACAAACAGTGCAAATGCCACAGAACAGACTTTCAAAGTGCTTTTTACTGCTGCTTTTTAGAATGGCTAAACTGCAGTTTTGTGAGGCCTGAATTGCACTGTTTTGACTCCCTTCATACCTAACTTCCCTAGCTGTCAAAGTGCTAAGGGTAATTTGCGCTGTTATCTGCTGTGATTGACAGCTCACAGCAGGAGACTTGGCTCATGTACTGTTTCCTTGTTCTAGCCTTTACTTTCTGTATGAGTAGGGGAAGGACCAGGGAGCTTTGACATCACAACATGGGTAGGTTTTTAAGATGAAACAGCAGAACACCAGGACTTAGAGATGGCTGTAGAATCCAATATAAAAATCTTTATTCAACACAAGCGCTTTCGTGGGTAACTCCACTTCTTCATATGTCTAATACATTTTAAATACAGCTCTTGGGTTAAATGTACACCCTCTTGGGACACATGATTAAAACCAACCAACACATTGTTCTGGTGTGAACAAGCACTTTCAGTTTAAAGCAACATTCTACAAGGTACACATGTGCTGTGGAATTGTTTGTATTATAAATAACTGACTTCTTGTTATAGGCTTGTATGTGCTTTGGAGAATACAAGTGGAGAATGTAAATATATGCAGATATAATCTGTGTTTGTGATTGTAAACTGAAATGTTATGGTAGTTTGAATTACAGTTTAGATACTTTATAAATAGGCTTTCAGAAGTGTATACATATGTTTCAGACTTCTAGTCCAGTTAATGGCATGTACCATGTAGAATGTTGCTTTAAATTGCTAGTGCTTGTTCACACCAGAACAATGTATTGGGTGATTTTAATCATGTGTCCTAAAAGGGTATATTTAAACCAAGAGCCGTTTTTAAAATGTATTAGACATCTGAAGAAGTGGGGTTACCCACGAAAGTGCTTGTGTCGAATAAAGATTTTTATATTGGATTCTACAGCCGTCTCCAAGTCCTGGTGTTTTGCTGTTTATTCTGGATTTGTTTTCTGCAGGACAAGTGAGTTCTAAAGCTTTGGTGGCATTTTTGTGTTTTTTACTAGTGAGTTTTTATGATGATTGTGGTGATGTCAGTTTGGGGAGGGAATTGGCCAGAAAACTACCTGTATTCACTGGCCTTGATGCCATCAATGAATTGAAGACTGCAGCAAGTTTTTCCAGGGCAGGATAAAAGTTTTTTGAAAGTGAAACCACCACAGTACAGTAAGGTACTGTTCTAGTGGAGAGAAACAGTCAATTTAAAATATTTTAAATGCTGTGTTGTTAATTCATAGCAAGGACAGTAAGTAGGGAGAGAAAGGACAGAGAAGTTGAGCATTTAATAATAGATTCCCATTGTTGTCTTTTAACTATTTTTTTTGTCTAAAGTGGGATACTTACCACTGTGTTTAGTTGTTTAAAACAGCGGATAAACGGTCAGGTTTTAAAAAATGTGACAAATGTGGGTATAAAATACCATTGTGAGATGCCCATGATTTGTGTGTGTACTGCTTGTGTCCTGACTATTTGCAGTCTTCCTGCTCTGTTTGTAAAGCCTTCATTCCCAGAGCACTGGTAGACAGGAATAACAAACTTATTCTCAAGCGCCTTGTTCCTTCAGCCTTTGAAAACTTGCTTACTGGGGCTCAAACCTCCAAGACACATAAAAAAGAAGTCAAGAAAAGACATTCTGACCAACCCGTAATCTCATTCCTCTTCCAACCAGTAATCTCATTCCTCTTTGGATCCAACTTTCAAACTACTTAAGAAGACCATAAAAACTTCAGATCCTAAGGGCAAGCCCTCGAATCTGACCTTGTCCGATACCAGATCCGTGTCTTTGGAGCTGGCTCATTCTGAACAAAAGCAGCTACGTGGAACGAGATATGCATCTTCCTTGGATCCTTTTCCCTCTCAGCTCCCATCCCTTTTCCTCGAAATTATACCATCATTCAAGATCTCCCTCCATAGCTTCTTCACATTCTTCCAGAAGTCTCACAGAAGTTGATGTGGACAGCATGATGAGGAAGTTTCTCTTGACACAAATTCAGATAAGAGTTCTCCCGGCTCCTACATCCATGGGTCCGGAGACATTTACTAGTACTATGCCACCAATCTTGGCTTCTTCTCTGATCTGTTCTTTGGCTTCAGGATCCTTGGATCCAAGACTTGCGTCGCTGTCTGTTTCTGATCCGAAGATTGGTTTATCTTCAGATCCGGTATCTACTCTGAGTGCATTGGCTGTGTGTTGGAGAGAGATGACTGTTGGAGCCAAAGCTTCGTTGTCATATCCGAGTTGTTAGTGTCAACTCCAAAGCTGTTGGAGCTGTCTCTGCCCCTCGGAGCATCGACATTCGATAGCTCAGTTCCGACTTCTGCCTTGAGTGCTGTGCTTTTGGGTCAGAGGATGCCGGTGGTCCAGAAGCATATCTTCAGTACTCCCAACGGCTTCCTTCTCCCCAGGGCATTCTGCCTTTAGGTGGTAGAGAGAGAGTTCTCTTCTAGAGGGCAGACAGTTCCTCCCTGCTTCTTCCCTGTGGATCCCAGATGCCTTTGTGTCTTGAGCCTTAATATTCTTCTCCTCAGGGACAGCCAGCCCAAAGTCTGCAGGCTACCAGCAGGGTATAATTATTTCTTCAGATACTTCTTTGGAACATTCCACTGAAGAAGTCCCTACAAAGTGAAAGTGCAAGAGGAGGCACTTGGACTCTCCTCAGAAGTTGGTCACAGAAGATACCAATTGTGATGAAGGGGAGGAGTCCCCAAGATCTCCACCTGATGACATCTCATTTGGAGATATTTTAGAGATCCTTAAACAAATGAGTGGTTGATCTACTGATGACCCTTCTCAAGAGGAATCAGTATTCCTGGAGGCATTTGGTTCTGGCCCATCTACTTCCTAGGTGACTGCCTGCTGATGAGTTCATTGATTTGATCTCCCGGCAGGCATGGAGGGAGCCTGATTCTATTGAGTTGATCCCCAAGAGACCAGATAGAATCCTGGCACCACCGAAGGGAAGAGAGTTCTGGAAAAAAGGAGCATCAGTGGATGCTATGGTTGTAGCAACAGCAACAAAGAAGGAACTCGCAGAACAGAGTTCCTTGTTCATCTCCCTAACAGTTAGTCTAGGGCATTGGACAGATTTGGGAAGAGTGTGTATGCATCAGCGACCTTTGCACTCAGGTCCCTGAATTACTTGGCACACTTCACCAGATTACAGAAGGATTTGATCAAAGAACTTTCAAAATCTCTCTCTGGGACCAGTAGTTCTGAGTCAGAGACTTCTATTGCTTCACAGTTGTTGACCCTACAATCTATTTCTAATTCCTCCATGAAGCTCATATCATATGTACCTGAAGGAGCCTCAGGGGTGTCAGGTTCAGGCATTTCCATCAAGAGGCACGCCTGGATGCACCTGTGTGATTTTTGTGGAGCCCTACAAGTCATCCTTATTGATGCTGCCTTTGACAGAAGTTTATTTGGCCCCAAAGTTAAAGACACACTATACAAGCGTGAGCAAGATCGTAAGACCCTGTCTGCAATGGGTGCACATTTTTCAACTCCACAAAGATACTTTTCAAGGAATCAACGAGGCAGTAGAAAAATTTGGTTCAGGAAATGCCAGGGTCCATTTATGATCCACGTGGAGATAGTTTTCCCCAGGGGCAGAGGGGTGAACTCTAATGGAAGGCATTGTCCATGCTGCAAAGGAGGCCCACATAACCAAGGGTCCAGAGATTCTTCCTCTGATAGACCCTATCAGTACTCCTGAAATGAGGCCCAATTATCCACCTCTGGTGGCAGCTGGAGGTCACTTATCCCTGCAGCAGAGAGCCTGGCTAGACATTGCAAAATATGTTTGGGTGCAGAGGATTATTTCCAGAGGTTATATAATTGCCTTTTCTCTTCCACCTCCAGCAGTAAACAAAATTCTCAATGTTCCACCCAGTAAGAGGAAAATAGCAGCTCTAGAAATAAAAAAAGCTGCTAGAAAAAAAGTCATCCAAGAGGTCCTCCAGACCAGAAAGGATCTGGAACTTAACTCAAGATTCTTTTTTCTAACAGGGAAAACAGGGGACTGGAGACCAATTTTGGATCTCAGCAATCTGAACAAATTGGTACAGCCTACCAAGTTCCGGATGGTCATGGTTCAGTCCATATTGCCTTTCCTGCACAAGGATGACTAGATGTGCTTGATAGATCTCCAGGATGTGTACTATCACATAAGAATGAATAGACGATCCAGGAGATATCTATGCTTCCGGCTGGGAGCCAGGCATTATAATTTCATAGTACTGACCTTTGGTCCCACCACAGCACCCGGGGTGTTCACCAAATGCATGGCCGTAATAGCAGCTCACTTGACACTGCAGGGATTCCAGGTGTTTCTGTATCTAGATGACTGGCTCATAACTGTTTTGACCAGTCATCTTCCGATAATAGCTTGAGATTGTGTACTCCAAACTTGTTCCAAGCTAGGAATTACAGTCAACCACAACAAATCTCAACTGGAACCATCTCAAATGTAAGAATTCATAGGGGCCTTATTCAACACAACTTCAATGACAGCTTCTCTCCCCTTGCCAAGGGTACAAACTATTCATTTCCAAGGCAAGAAAGTAATTCAAAACTCATCTGCGTCAGCCCGACTGATTTTGCGAACCTTGGGATCTATGTCTGCAGTGGTAGTTCTAGTTCCATTAGCAAGATACCGTATGAGAAGTCTTCAGTGGACATTAGTAACCCAGTGGTCGATTCTACATCAGCCTGTGTCCACCAAGATCAGTATAACTCAGGCATGCAGAAAGTACCTTTGGTGCTGGATTCACTCAGATCAAATGCTACAAGGTCATCTATTCATCCTGTCTCAACCCAAGTGACCACAGATGCTTCCCAGATTGGGTGGTGGGAGCATTTCTTGAAAGAGACTGCCCAAGGCACTTGGTCCCCCAAAGAGGCCAACATGCATATCAGTGTAATGGAAATGAGAGCAATACTCCTACCATTGCAGGCATTCCAGGACACTCTCGCTTCTGAACTATTACAATTCAAATGGACAATATGTCAGTAGTGTAGTACACCAACAAGCAAGGAGGAACCAGATCTTACCTCTTATGTCAAGAAGCTGTGAGTGTGTGGCAATGGGCAATCTCTTCAAATCGATTTCTGATAGCAATGCACATACCAGGGAAATACAACGTGATAGCAGACAAGATGAGTCCATTTTGTTACCTCATGAGTGGTGTATCAGCAACAAAATGGCAAAAGAGATATTCTGCCACTGGGGCTAGCCATGCTGCAACCTCTTTGCATCTCCCATCAACAACAAGTGCAGCAGGTTCTTTGCACTGATTCCCCCCAATGGGGGAGTCACGGAGACATGCTCTTCTCCATGATTAGCCGTCCGGTCTCCTTTACTCCTACTTTCCAACACCTCTAATTCTGAAGTTTCTTCAGAAGGCAACTTGATTGAAGAGCAAAGTCATCTTCAGTACTCCTTATTGGCTTTGTCAGATTTGGCTTCCCTTCCTTTGATCTCATCCAGTTCACCCGACGTGAATTCTGAATCCAGTTCCAGACCTCCTGTCTCACCCGACAAACATGATTCACTCAGAAGTTTCAGGCATAAAGTTGACTGCTTAGTTTCTCTAATTCCATTAATAGCCAGACAACCCAAGCTCTCTTTCCTAGTACATCACATTCTTTTGTCTTCCCACAAAGCATCTACTAGAAAACTTTAAAAGAACAAATGGAAAAGGTTTGTTTTTTGAGCACAGCAGCAAGACACTGATCCCTTTTCAGCACCAGTACCTAAAATTCTTAAATTCCTGTCTTCTGTTTTTAATGATGGGGCTAGTCCTCAACAGTTAAGGTTCAGTTAGCTACCATTTCCAGTTTCCATATTGCAGTTGACAGCTCCACATTGGCTTCTTCACGTCTTTGTAAAGCATTATGGACGGCGCAGTGGTGCAGCGGTAGCGTTGTCACCTCACAGCAAGAGGTTCTCTGGTTTGATTCTCGGCTGGGGTTCCTTCTGTGTGGAGTTGGCTTGTTCTCCCTGCGTTCGTGTGGGTTTCCTCCGAGTGCTCCGGTTTCCTTCCACGTTACAAAGACATGCATCTGAAGTGTTTCTCCCGGGCTGAAAATTGGCTGCAAAATGTGATTTGAGGTATTTGACTTGGAAAACTATATTTTTGATAGCTATAACTTCAGCTAGGAAAGTTCTGCAACCTCCAGCTTTATCCTGTAAGCCTCCTTATTTAATATTTCATAAGGATAAGGTGTCGTTAAGAATCAGTCCATCCTTACTTTCTAAGGTGATGTCTGGATCTAACATTAATCAGCCTATTAACCTCCCTGTGTTCTTTCCAAATTTTTCAAATAAAGGAGATTACATTTTACGGGTTCAGGCACCTAGGCAGCGAGACATTTCTCTGTGGTACATTTGACTGGGGACACATGGCTGAAGTGACAGCTGCAGATAAATGTGGCTGTTTGCAAATTCCCTGTGGGCAAAGAGAAGCACATACTTCCACGATGACAGCTTTAATAACCAAATGCATGGAGGCAGAAGATGTAATGAGTGTTGTGCTCAGTGTAGAGTACATACTTATGTGACTACAACATGTGGAATTGTGCTACAGTGTGGAGGAAATCCTGCAGGCTACTGTAGTCACATTTATGCTCCAGTATGTGTTTTAGGTAATGTTCCATAGGGAATCTAAAGGGGGAAATGGTCCACACACACCGATTATAAAGGTGTACTGCCCATTGTGCACTGCATTTGTGCTGCAACTGACATGCCCTCTGGCCAGCCTGCTGCTGATGCCTGCCATATTGCCTGCTGTCTCATGTTCCCTTGGGGACCATGGACATTGTTTTCCCCCTGTGACTTTGGCTCTTGAAGTTGTGGGCATGGCAACACATTCTTCTCTTTGCCCACAGGGAATTTGCAAACAGCCATATTTCTCTGCAGCTGTCACTTCAGCCATGTGTCCCCAGTCAAATGTACCACAGGGAAATGTCTCGCTGCCTAGACGTCTGAACCCACATTTTACATGTATTACATGTCCACAGACAATTCTATCTTCACAGAACAGAGAAATTTAGAAAATCAGATCAAAAAAAATTGGGAGAACCAAAGTAACTTTATCAAAATGGTTAACTGATTGCATCTCCTTTGTCTGTAACAAGTTTGGTCTGTCCTTGCCAAAGCCTGTAAGAGCCCATTCAGTCAGGTCCATGGCAACTTCATCAGTTTTTTTATCCAGGTCTTCCATGGACAATATCTGTGCAGATGCAACTTGGGATAATCCTCATACCTTTATTACTCATTACAAGTTGGATCTGGTCTCTAGGGGAAGAGCAGCCTTCGGCTCAGCGGTACTCGGGAATATCGTTCCTTAAGAGTCCATCTGGGATTCAGGTAGCTGGGGACTGTCCCACATGTTGAGGAATGAATAAAAATTGAAAAACATCAGTTAAAGAAGTTATGTACTCACCGTAACATTCCGTCTGTGTTGTCCATTTTCGGTCTTCCTCAACTTCCCTCCCTCCTGCCCCCCCGCCCTGTTTTTTGATGATTTCTGGAAGAATGGGAAATTATTATAGGAACCAAAGTTTGTGTTGTTTAATCTCTAGGTAGTGACTTTCCATATAAAAAGGTCAGCAAACAAGATCTGGGGTAAAGAGGGGGACTTCTGCATTATGCGTACGGGAGGAACACAAGAGCTTGTAGAATCCAAGAGCTGTAAAAAAAAAAAAAGTGGCCAAATCAGAGCCAGGGAACAGATCCGAACCCACATATTGAGGAAGAATGAAAATGGATACAACACATATGGAACGTTATGGTGAATACATAACTTTTTTTTCTCAATTGTTTTTAAGTGCAATGGGGATACTGTTGCAAACAGGTTCTCCTGTTTTGTTTTTTTGTTGGGTTTTTTTTACGTCTTTCTCCCTTTTTCTCTCTCTTTCTCGTTGTTCAGTTTTAAGAAATGTAGGCACTGTAGTGTAAAAAAACTCTGGCTAAAAGAGCATGACAAAAGAAAAATTAATATGGTTTTTCTCATTCATGCATGGGAAAATAACCGGATTACAGGGAATGTCAACTTTCTTCAAAACTCCCGTCATTTCCGGATGTCTCCTAAGAGCGTTATGCAGGGGGGCAAGCCCCCCTGCACCCCCCTGCTAATTTTATATAATAACTCTGAGATTGCACTACACTGAGGGAAGGGGTACATGTCCTGATCCCCACTGTAGGGCAATCTCCACTCAGAATGCCGAATTCACATGAGCGCATGCACACTGGCATTCACTCTTTTGTGAGTTCAGCAGTTTATTCTTTAATACGAACTTTTGCAAACATTCACACATCTGACCGTCACAGATGTGCACTTCAACATTTTAAAGGTAAACTTGGTGGTGTGTTTGTTTTTTGTTTGTGGGCTTTCAATAAAACAAAACATTTTGTAAGATGTGAAAAAATATATCCATCCTGGAATCCTTTTTTGTCAAATTTAGATGCTCACTTCTTTCCAAATGCATCTCCTGCAGCATTACTCTCTGCACTGTGCATTTCTTAATATACTCAGTATGCTTTCCTTTTTGTCTATATATATATATATATATATATATATGTGTGTGTGTGTACGGATATTTACATTCCAAGATAATCTAGACTGAGTAGCTGTTATGATAAACGACTATTGTTCCCACCTGTTAAACATGAGAGTTTTTGAAAGTGTAGTTCCAACTTTTGTCTTACATGCACAAATTAATGTTTGGCAGGCTGATCTTTTGTACAGTTCTTTCTTCTTTTCTCCATTTAAACCTATGGCACATTTCAAGACTTTTTGCTTTAATGAAAACCCTCACAGAAAGAAGCTAAGTACATTTTAAGAACACCCCATCCCCTATTAACTCAGAACAAACGCACAAACATATGTGCATTTTCAGCAAATGAAGTTTAACACCCAGATAGAAAAAGTTGCCCCAAATCTTCAGCTACACTCACAGGCATTCTCTAATTTCAAATTAAGGTTGCACATGCTAAATGTTACCACTTACAGTGATTGCGGTCTGTTCTTTTCTTTCTTCCCCTCCAAGATGTGCAAATTAGCTTGCATGCTTCCAGAGAACATTAATGTTTAGCTTTAAGAAAATGTGCACTGGCTGCCTTTAAATGCAACTAATTGTACACTGGTGTATTAAATGCATTAAAGTATTAAGGCTGCTATCTCTTACTCACTTCCCATCATTTTAAACTTTTATTTTTCACTGAACTGTTTGTCATCTTACTGTAACATTTTGCATTTCTGTCAGCAAAGAGTGCTCAGAACTCTCAAGATTAAATGCTTGTACCTGAAGACTGCTCTACTTTATGTAGAAGTAGTTAGCCAAATGCCTTTAGCTGCAGACTTCATGCCTCCCACTGAGAGCATTCACTATTTAAAAAAAACAAGCTAATGTCATTACAGTTGTAAGAATCTTAGCATTTTTCATGCCTTTCATCCTATTTTTCAAGCCTATTTGCTTAAAAAAACGTATTTATAGCCGAAACCAAGGACACTAATCTAGAGATCCACCCCTGTAAAACATGGGAAATTACTATAATTTTAATTCTACTTATAATATAATCATTACACTTTTACACCCCATCCCACCTCAGCCCTGCAGCCCAAGAACACAGCACTATATGAACTTAAAACTTGCTTCTCTCCAGCCTTTTTTTTATCTTGCTGTATTGTAAAGTTTATGTTTCTTACAACTAAGAAAAAGTACTTGGTTGCTTTGATATGTTAGCATATACAAGAGACACTGAAAAGACTCTGCCCATATTTAAAATACCCGTGACTGCACACTATACAAGTCTTCTTTGCAATACAGCATGCAGTTTATGTTAGGAAATGCTTTATGCAAATACTAAGAACAAAACATATTTTAGTTAAAGTTATGTATTTTCTCTTTAATGTCATCCTAAACATTAATGACCTAAAGTGGGGTATATGCTTTACAGTCTACCCTTAAGTGTAACAAAGTCAACAAAATTCCAGTCTTTCTCAGACACTTTTTCTTGCAAGGCCATATTTCACAGATGTGATTAATGCTTTATAGTCTTCCATTTACTGACTAATTTTCACTGTTGCTGGTCTTCTTTCTGATCACCCCCATCTGCCAACACCAGACTTTGGTCCAAGTCCATGGTACTCCTGATTCTTCTAGTCCGCGCCAGTGCTTTTTTCTGTCTTTCAAACATTTACTTTGGAACAATGGAAAAGGTTTCATTAGCAAAGTCCATCAGTGAGCTTTATTGTCATAAGAATGAGAAGATCACTCATACTTGTCCCTTTGTTTCCATACACTGTGCTGTTCCATATTAACATATTTCTTGACCGTATAATTACATTAATTTGCTGTTTAGCACTTTGATGTTATAGTACAAACTCTGCTCCAGCCTCACCTGCTCCCTGTAGCCTCTTCAGTTTTCACTATATCCTATCCTTCATTGCTTTTCTTTGAATCTTGAAAGACATTTATCTACATGTCTGATGTCTGTACTACTTCTGTCTCTGTGTCCTTCCCTGGCATTATTGTTGACTTATATTTATACTAATTTTTATCCATGCATATTTTAACATTGCACCTCCTCTTCTCCAACCTCACACCCACTTTACTGTTTTCCTGTTTGTGCCTACTTTCACATTCATTACCCCTTCCTCCACCACACACACACACACACACACACACACACACACACACACACACACACACACACACACACTATGTGCGTTTTGTAAATCCATCTGCTCCAATTAGCCATTTAGAATTGATCTTTGTTTTGCATTTCAGAGCCACTTTGCAACTTTACTTTCTCCCCATTATGTTATGCCTTGACCCCAACATCATTTTGACATACTGTTTAAGTCCATTTCATTAATACAGAAGTAAAGTATAGTTGTGTAAAATTTTAAGATAACAGTCGATACCCTTCTCTTCACTGTTGCAGTATTTGTTACAGAAAGGATGTCCCGCCCTGGGCAACCTGTTGCTCAGCCAGTATAAATAAGCTTAAAAGTCTTGTTTGCACAGTATGTCACATTTCTTCTCCCTGCACAGAATATTGGGCATAAAAGGGATGTATGGGTGCAACTACCTAGAACTGAATTGCCCCAAAAGAGAACAGTTGTGGAGTCCATGCACATCCAAAAGGAAAAAATGCAGAATAAACAAGAAGGAGTTAGAGGGAGGAAGTGAATATTTCAACGGTGAAGAGAAGGACATCTACTGTTGTGGCAAGATTTTACTCAACTGTGCTATGCTCTTCTAGATTACTGTTGGAGTATTTGTTACGGAAGGAAGAGTAAAAGTGTCAAGAAACAGAATGGGAGATGGAAAGCTGAGAAGAGCCCTCAGCAAACCTACATAAAATGGTTAGAGGCAAAACCTGCTGTTGCCCTAGAAACCATATCCAAATTATGCTTAGTAAAGGTATGCACTGAAGACCAAGTACCAGCTTCAAGGATGGAATTGGTATCCATCACCTTGAAGAAGAGACAACAATCTTAGTGGAATGAGCTCTAACAGAAGCAGACAGAGATTTGTCATGAAAAGAGTAACAAAAGTAAATGGCCTGAGATATCCAGGAGGAGATGGTTTGCTTAGAAACAACCAAACCGAAAGACCTAGGATGAAAAGAAACAAAAAAAACTGATCAGAATTACAAATAGCCCTAGTTTTATCCAAATAGTGCCTGAGCTGTCTGTGCAAATCCATGGTATGTAGGACCCCCTCAGTAGCAGGCTGAGAAGAAGGGACAAAGGAAGAGAGCTGTACCAACTGATTCAAGGACAACTGATTGACTACCTTGGGCGTAAAAGAAGAATTAGTACAAAAGACACCCTGTTCCTCTGAAAAAAAAAAAAAGGAGGAATGGCCATAAGGGCCTGGAGCTCCGAAACCCTCTGAGCAGACGTAAGAGCCAGCAACAAAACCAGGTACATGCTGCAAAGAAGCAGAATCTGCAGGCTCAAAAAGAGCCTGAGTCAGTTTTTCAAAAACAAAATTAAGGTCCCAAGGAGGAGGAATAGGCATTCTTGGAGGCCTAATATGTAGGACACTTTTAAGAAATTGCTTGACCTCAAAATGAGAAGTCGAAGAAGGATTCAAAGGCAGACAGGCAGAAATAGCTGACAAGTGGGCCTTCACAGAAGAATAGGCCAAGCCAGACTGGAGAAAAATGGTCCTGGTTACAAGCATAGCACCAGACTGAAAACCTCTTCCATTTGGACATACAGGATTTTCTGGTTGAGAGTTTCTTTGCCTCCTGTAAAACCCTAAGCACGTCCGCAGAAAAGAGATGCCTGAAAGGGATCAAAATCCTATCACCCACAATGTCAGTTGTAGAGTGGACTAGTGGGGATGGAAGAGGCCCCTTGTCCTGTGTGAGAAGATTCAACCTGTGAGTTAACTTGTGATGATTGCTCCTGACCAGATACATTAAGAGGGGGAACCAGGGCTGTCTCAGCCAAAAAAAGGAGTCAGTAGCATAAGGAGTCCAACTGAATCTTCTGCAGGACTCTTGGAAGTAGAGGAAGAGGAGGGAAAGCATAAAGAAACCTTCCCTTCCAAGGAAAGGAAGGGATGTCCATCTTTTAGGCCAGATGGCATAGTATTCTGAAACAGAGGAGTGTAATCTGTATAGTCAGTGGGGAGGCAAAAAAATCTACCTGAAAAATAACCCACTGATGAACAGTGTCCAGAAACATGTCTTTTTGAAAGATCCATTCTTGATCCTGTGTTTTGAACCT
The DNA here is from genome assembly GCF_019279795.1 of Protopterus annectens. NCBI lineage: Eukaryota > Metazoa > Chordata > Ceratodontiformes > Protopteridae > Protopterus > Protopterus annectens. The sequence goes on from NC_056743.1 coordinate 840,563,294, forward strand.
GCTCAGAGAGTCTGCCACAGGATTGTGCTCTGAAGGAATGTGTACTGCCTGAAGAGTTAAATAACTGAGAGCCATTTGCCAAGCCTGAAGTGCCATTCTGCAGAGGAGGTAAGCTTTTGTGCTCCCATGCTTGTTGATATACCACATCAATGTAGTACTGTCTGAGCACACCTTCAGGGGGCCCAGAGAGAACATGAGATGAAAAGCCTGAAGAGCCAGAATCCGAGCCCTCGTCTCTTTGATATTGATATGGTCTGACTTCTGATGGGCAAGCCACAGACCCTGATCTTTCAAGTGTCCAGGAGATGCCTTCCGACATCAGTGAACATCTCTTAAGAAGGGACTGGAGGCTCAAAGGGCTAGCCTGGGTTAAAAGCAAACTGTCGAATCCACCACTCAGATTCCTTCTTGAGACAGAGAAGGAGAGATGCGCTGAAATTCAGAGGGTGACGCTGCAGCCAACCGACTTGAGGTACCATTGAAGCTTCTCCATATGCAGTTTGGCAAGAGGAAGCTTCAGAATAGAAGAGGCCATGAACCCCAGGGCCTGAAGAAACTCCCTGGCTGGCTTGGCAGTAAGAGGAAGAAGAGACTGAAAGAAGACTGTCAATAGCAATAGCTTTGGAGATGGAAGAGAGGCCAACATTGGCATTGTCTGAATCCTGCATCCCAGATGCACATGATCTTGAGAGGGAGACAGGACGGGTTTTTGGAAGTTGATGATTAACTGCTGATCCTGCAACAGTTGACTGGGTGAAGGTGCCTCAAGCAACAGGTCATCTGGGTAAGGAAAAATCTGAATACGTTGGAGTTTGCAGAAGGGAATTACAGGAGCTAGGCATTTTATGAATACTCTTGGGGCAGTAGAGAGGCCAAAGGGCAAAGCAGAGAACTGAAAATGAGAGGAAGACACAGAGAAATGTAAAAACTTCCTGAAGAGAGGGTGAATAGGGACATAAAGGTAAGCATCCTTCATACCCAAGGATACCAGAAAAGCCTGAGGTAATAAAAGAGGAAACAGAGTTTGAAGAGTAAGCATCCAAAAAGATGGGATCTCGAGAAAGGTGTTGAGCTGGGAGATATTCAAAATAGGTCTCCAAGTACCCTCTTTTTGAGGAACCAAAAACATCCTGGAATAAAAACTCTTTCCCACTTGGGAAGGGAGGACAGGTTGAATGGTCCCCTTGGTTCGACAGGAACTCTAGAACCTCCAATAAATAAGAAATTTGCTATAGAGGAGGTTGAGGAATCCCAGAAAAAGGAGGTATAGATTTCAGTATCATGAAGTAACCCTCAGCAGATTATGGAAAGAACCCAAGAGTCTGAAGTGATGAGACACCGGTTTGAAAGACAAAGAAACCTGGTCTAAAGGTGGGGGGGGGTGAATTGTCTAAGAGGAGAAGGCTTATCAGATGAAGGAGGCTTCTGGGCCACAGAAATCTGAGAACCCTTAGCAGAGGGGGGGGGGCCTCCTCTCACCATTCCTGCCCTTAGAGGTCTGACAGGGTTGCCCGCAAACAAAAGTAGACTAAAAAGGATAATTCCTCTGAAACTTAGGGATAGGAGAAACAAAAATATGTTTAAAGTCTTGCAAGACTTTGCAGTTCTCCTGAAGAGACTTTAACATGTCAGCAGCAGCAGTCCCAAAAAGATGAGTATTACCCAAAGGAGCATACAACATCTTGGCCTTAATGTTCTCAGGAAGAGACTGGAGATGAAGCAAAGAATAACACCTCATGATGAACCCAAAAGCTGCAGCCCTAGAAGAGGTATCGTCAGCATTGTAGCTACACTTAATAGAGTGGTGAGCCACTTGAAAAGCAGAACCTAAAAAAAATAAGGCAGAGCATTTGCCATCAGAATCAGGGAGGGCAAAGGCAACCCAACAAGCCTAATCAGTCAAGGCCAGAGCATACCTGGTCATGTGGTTCTGGTAATTAATAGACCTAAAGGTCAATGTATAAACAGAGTAAACTTTCTTGCCAGTCCTCTCCATTGCCCTGATATCCTTATTAGAAGGCAAAAGTTTAGAAGGTTTGTCAGAAGAGACTGACACCACAGCAAGATCAGAAGGACATTTAAATAAAAATAGACAACCCTCAGGAACCTTATAGAACCTATCGGGTTTCTTAGGAGCAAGAGGCTGAGAATCAGGAGAGTTGGAAGCCGCAACAAAAGTATCCAATGAGGCAGCCAAAACAGGAGGAACTGCCTGTGGTTTAGGAGTATCCTCCTGAAGCAACTCATAATATCTTCTCTGAATATCAGACACTTGAGAAAAATCCCACTTAAAGAATACCACCATCCTAGCAATTGTGTCCCAAAAGACAATTCCTTGAAAGGAGACTCGGGATTGACAGAACCATAGATGAAAGGTGAAGGTATCTGTGAAGAATAGGACAAAGACCCCTCACCAGACTGGGAATTCTCATCCGAGGAATCTGGTTCCCTGAACCGTTTAGAAGGGGTAGAGGTCCAAGGAGGAGTAGGTAGTGAAACCTCTTGAGGAAGCTTTAGGACCATTAAGGCAGAGAGCAAGCCTTGAATAAACTCTCTCCATTCCCTTTGAGGATCCATAGGACAGACCAAAACATGCTCCAGTTTTTGTCTTTTCTTAGAAGGGACATCAGTCCAAACAAATACCAGACGTTTTGATCCTTGATGAGATTCGAGAAGAGAACCTGAAACTTCCTTCCTGACCAGTATCTGCTGAACCTCTCTAGGACCCGCTGAGATAATCCACCTCGGTTCCCCCTTGATGTCTAGAGTAGATGCCTGCAAAGCCTCAGAGGACGTGCAAAAAGACAGTTCCATGCCGGTCTCCAGTGGGGGCCATGGCAGAGGAATCCAATGTAAACAAATATCCTACAGAGCTATTTCTTGCTTCTAGAGAGAATTCTGGTGGAGGCTGGACAGCTAAAAAATCTGGCCAAGACTTCTTGACTTTCTTACCTAGCGGGAATATCTCGGGGTTAAATGATTCCTTCATGGTACCCTGGGCTAACTGTCTAAGCTGTTGGTTTTTCAAGATAAATGGACAGGGAAGGCAAACAGCTTCTGAGTGTCTTAGGCACAAATGTACAGATACTACAAGAGGTATGGTCGTGAGAAGTGCCCAAATAAAAACGACACTGTGTGTGACGATCCTTATGGGGAATGTGCTTCCCACACTGACATTTTCCCCTCTTGGATGACACGAACTGTTTAAGCAGTGATGTAAAATACAAGCCCAAAAAAGTAAAATAAAAAATAAAAGCAACTCCAATGGGGCACTTAATCTGGTGTTGCTAAATATTTAGTACAGCAACAAAATGTTCAAACCAACTGACAAAATGCCGCTCAAATTGGGGCCACTTAAGGTCCCAAGGAGGAGCAATAGGCATTCTTGGAGGCCTAATATGTAGGACACTTTTAAGAAATTGCTTGACCTCAAAATGAGAAGTCGAAGAAGGATTCAAAGGCAGACAGGCAGAAATAGCTGACAAGTGGGCCTTCACAGAAGAATAGGCCAAGCCAGACTGGAGAAAAATGGTCCTGGTTACAAGCATAGCACCAGACTGAAAACCTCTTCCATTTGGACATACAGGATTTTCTGGTTGAGAGTTTCTTTGCCTCCTGTAAAACCCTAAGCACGTCCAAGAGAAAAGAGATGCCTGAAAGGGATCAAAATCCTATCACCCACAATGTCAGTTGTAGAGTGGACTAGTGGGGATGGAAGAGGCCCCTTGTCCTGTGTGAGAAGATTCAACCTGTGAGTTAACTTGTGATGATTGCTCCTGACCAGATACATTAAGAGGGGGAACCAGGGCTGTCTCAGCCAAAAAAAGGAGTCAGTAGCATAAGGAGTCCAACTGAATCTTCTGCAGGACTCTTGGAAGTAGAGGAAGAGGAGGGAAAGCATAAAGAAACCTTCCCTTCCAAGGAAAGGAAGGTATGTCCATCTTTTAGGCCAGATGGCATAGTATTCTGAAACAGAGGAGTGTAATCTGTATAGTCAGTGGGGAGGCAAAAAAATCTACCTGAAAAATAACCCACTGATGAACAGTGTCCAGAAACATGTCTTTTTGAAAGATCCATTCTTGATCCTGTGTTTTGAACCTGCTCAGAGAGTCTGCCACAGGATTGTGCTCTGAAGGAATGTGTACTGCCTGAAGAGTTAAATAACTGAGAGCCATTTGCCAAGCCTGAAGTGCCATTCTGCAGAGGAGGTAAGCTTTTGTGCTCCCATGCTTGTTGATATACCACATCAATGTAGTACTGTCTGAGCACACCTTCAGGGGGCCCAGAGAGAACATGAGATGAAAAGCCTGAAGAGCCAGAATCCGAGCCCTCGTCTCTTTGATATTGATATGGTCTGACTTCTGATGGGGAAGCCAGAGACCCTGATCTTTCAAGTGTCCAGGAGATGCCTTCCGACATCAGTGAACATCTCTTAAGAAGGGACTGGAGGCTCAAAGGGCTAGCCTGGGTTAAAAGCAAACTGTCGAATCCACCACTCAGATTCCTTCTTGAGACAGAGAAGGAGAGATGCACTGAAATTCAGAGGGTGACGCTGCAGCCAACCGACTTGAGGTACCATTGAAGCTTCTCCATATGCAGTTTGGCAAGAGGAAGCTTCAGAATAGAAGAGGCCATGAACCCCAGGGCCTGAAGAAACTCCCTGGCTGGCTTGGCAGTAAGAGGAAGAAGAGACTGAAAGAAGACTGTTAATAGCAATAGCTTTGGAGATGGAAGAGAGGCCAACATTGGCATTGTCTGAATCCTGCATCCCAGATACACATGATCTTGAGAGGGAGACAGGACGGGTTTTTGGAAGTTGATGATTAACTGCTGATCCTGCAACAGTTGACTGGGTGAAGGTGCCTCAAGCAACAGGTCATCTGGGTAAGGAAAAATCTGAATACGTTGGAGTTTGCAGAAGGGAATTACAGGAGCTAGGCATTTTATGAATACTCTTGGGGCAGTAGAGAGGCCAAAGGGCAAAGCAGAGAACTGAAAATGAGAGGAAGACACAGAGAAATGTAAAAACTTCCTGAAGAGAGGGTGAATAGGGACATAAAGGTAAGCATCCTTCATACCCAAGGATACCAGAAAAGCCTGAGGTAATAAAAGAGGAAACAGAGTTTGAAGAGTAAGCATCCAAAAAGATGGGATCTCGAGAAAGGTGTTGAGCTGGGAGATATTCAAAATAGGTCTCCAAGTACCCTCTTTTTGAGGAACCAAAAACATCCTGGAATAAAAACTCTTTCCCACTTGGGAAGGGAGGACAGGTTGAATGGTCCCCTTGGTTCGACAAGAACTCTAGAACCTCCAATAAATAAGAAATTTGCTATAGAGGAGGTTGAGGAATCCCAGAAAAAGGAGGTATAGATTTCAGTATCATGAAGTAACCCTCAGCAGATTATGGAAAGAACCCAAGAGTCTGAAGTGATGAGACACCGGTTTGAAAGACAAAGAAACCTGGTCTAAAGGTGGGGGGGGGGGGGTGAATTGTCTGAGAGGAGAAGGCTTATCAGATGAAGGAGGCTTCTGGGCCACAGAAATCTGAGAACCCTTAGCAGAGGGGGGGGGGGCTCCTCTCACCATTCCTGCCCTTAGAGGTCTGACAGGGTTGCCCGCAAACAAAAGTAGACTAAAAAGGATAATTCCTCTGAAACTTAGGGATAGGAGAAACAAAAATATGTTTAAAGTCTTGCAAGACTTTGCAGTTCTCCTGAAGAGACTTTAACATGTCAGCAGCAGCAGTCCCAAAAAGATGAGTATTACCCAAAGGAGCATACAACATCTTGGCCTTAATGTTCTCAGGAAGAGACTGGAGATGAAGCAAAGAATAACACCTCATGATGAACCCAAAAGCTGCAGCCCTAGAAGAGGTATCGTCAGCATTGTAGCTACACTTAATAGAGTGGTGAGCCACTTGAAAAGCAGAACCTAAAAAAAATAAGGCAGAGCATTTGCCATCAGAATCAGGGAGGGCAAAAGCAACCCAACAAGCCTAATCAGTCAAGGCCAGAGCATACCTGGTCATGTGGTTCTGGTAATTAATAGACCTAAAGGTCAATGTATAAACAGAGTAAACTTTCTTGCCAGTCCTCTCCATTGCCCTGATATCCTTATTAGAAGGCAAAAGTTTAGAAGGTTTGTCAGAAGAGACTGACACCACAGCAAGATCAGAAGGACATTTAAATAAAAATAGACAACCCTCAGGACCCTTATAGAACCTATCGGGTTTCTTAGGAGCAAGAGGCTGAGAATCAGGAGAGTTGGAAGCCGCAACAAAAGTATCCAATGAGGCAGCCAAAACAGGAGGAACTGCCTATGGTTTAGGAGTATCCTCCTGAAGCAACTCATAATATCTTCTCTGAATATCAGACACTTGAGAAAAATCCCACTTAAAGAATACCACCATCCTAGCAATTGTGTCCCAAAAGACAATTCCTTGAAAGGAGACTCGGGATTGACAGAACCATAGATGAAAGGTGAAGGTATCTGTGAAGAATAGGACAAAGACCCCTCACCAGACTGGGAATTCTCATCCGAGGAATCTGGTTCCCTGAACCGTTTAGAAGGGGTAGAGGTCCAAGGAGGAGTAGGTAGTGAAACCTCTTGAGGAAGCTTTAGGACCATTAAGGCAGAGAGCAAGCCTTGAATAAACTCTCTCCATTCCCTTTGAGGATCCATAGGACAGACCAAAACATGCTCCAGTTTTTGTCTTTTCTTAGAAGGGACATCAGTCCAAACAAATACCAGACGTTTTGATCCTTGATGAGATTCGAGAAGAGAACCTGAAACTTCCTTCCTGACCAGTATTTGCTGAACCTCTCTAGGACCCGCTGAGATAATCCACCTCGGTTCCCCCTTGATGTCTAGAGTAGATGCCTGCAAAGCCTCAGAGGACGTGCAAAAAGACAGTTCCATGCCGGTCTCCAGTGGGGGCCATGGCAGAGGAATCCAATGTAAACAAATATCCTACAGAGCTATTTCTTGCTTCTAGAGGGAATTCTGGTGGAGGCTGGACAGCTAAAAAATCTGGCCAAGACTTCTTGGCTTTCTTACCTAGCGGGAATATCTCGGGGTTAAATGATTCCTTCATGGTATCCTGGGCTAACTGTCTAAGCTGTTGGTTTTTCAAGATAAATGGACAGGGAAGGCAAACAGCTTCTGAGTGTCTTAGGCACAAATGTACAGATACTACAAGAGGTATGGTCGTGAGAAGTGCCCAAATAAAAACGACACTGTGTGTGACGATCCTTATGGGGAATGTGCTTCCCACACTGACATTTTCCCCTCTTGGATGACACGAACTGTTTAAGCAGTGATGTAAAATACAAGCCCAAAAAAGTAAAATAAAAAATAAAAGCAACTCCAATGGGGCACTTAATCTGGTGTTGCTAAATATTTAGTACAGCAACAAAATGTTCAAACCAACTGACAAAAATGCCGTTCAAATTGGCGGCAAACGAAATTCTAGGTGGTTGCATCCATACTTCCATTTTATGCCCTACCGTCTGTGCAGGGAAAATAAATGTAACGTACAGCACAAACAAGATCTCTTTTAAGCTTATTAGTACTGGCCAAATGACAGGCTGTCCAGGGCAGGGCATCCTTTCTGTAACAAATACTGCAACAGTGATATAGAAGAACATCTATACAATCATCATGTTTGGTTTATTTTAATTATGCTGCATTCCCCTATTCTGTCTCCCAAGTCAATGTGTGCTTCACACATATGTTTACTATCATTCTGTCATCATAAACTCTATAGTGCTATAAACACTTTTCTTGGTACTTTGTTTCCTCTTCTGCATGTTTTGCATAACTGGCCATAGATCTGCTTCAGGAAATAATAGTGGAAGAATTGTCAGTCTAGCCCCACATCCTTTGCCAGACAAGACTGTTTTGATCACTTACTTTCAGTGGTATCAAGTACAGTTCTGTTTTTGAAAAATAATGTAATGTATTTAAATTTCACATTAATGCTTCTTTTCTTGGCTGTAGTCATGGCTACTTCCTACGACTTCAGACTTTCCTGTGACATACACTATCATTGTCCCCTTTTCTTTGCTGCTTTTCCCAGTTCAATTTTCTCATATTTGCTGTTCTCTGTCCAGCTTCCTTTCTGTTGTCTTCTGTTCCATTTCTTACAGTCTGACTTTACTCCTTTAACTTCCTGTCTGACTTTTTGCCTTCTGTGATGCTTGTTGCTATCCTTTTTGAAGCTTTCTTATCATTCTTTCTATTATTTACTCATCCTTCTTTGAACCTTCTCCACATATGCATTTGAGTTTTTTTTTCTGAGTGCCTTGCTACCTTGTTTTCTCCTTCCTCTGATCCATTGGCTCCTTCTCAGGGGACAGCATTTCACTTCCTCTCCTCATTCTTCTCTTTTTACTGCAGTCTATTTTCACTTGTTCTTCTCTGCCACTTTTATGCTAAGCCAAATTTGTGAGCTTTAGGTCTCACTGTTAGTTGTGGGCATTTTCTCCTCAGCCACATTCTGTAAGTTCCACTCTTGAGAGCTGTGTATCTCTGCCAGTGCTGCAAGATAAACAACTAAGTCAGTACTTCTTCCTTTAGAGGTAGCCCTCGTACTCCTTGGAATGCTTTTCTCTACTTAGCCTTGCCATGTTTTATTCTGTATGAACCACTAGTACAGCTGTCAGCTTGCGGCTGTGTCTTAATATACACTTAACATACATGAATGTACGTGGCAAAGCAAGCTTGGCTAGGTCTACTCCTTCCTTTTTCAAAGCTCCATGTAGTAGCTCCACTATTGACTTCTCTTCTGGAGTGCCAAATGGAACTTTTTTATTTCTCTTTGTCAGTGCAGCCACCTTCTGCAAGTTAGACTGCCGATTGCAGTTCTCCATTTTCCACCAGCTGTTCTCCATATCTCTGCAAAGCATCTTTGTTCTTTAACATTGCTCACTTCTGAGGATCCCCCATGAATTGTAGCCCTTCCTTATCTTTTGTACATCCTATTCCATTGTTGCAGTCTCCATTTTCTGATGTGCCAGTCCTTGCTGAAAGACATTCATTTTCATGGTCTCTTCTTACAGTAGTTGGTATTTTATTTTCCATGAATATCATTGCCAGTTTTTCCACATTTGTTACCATGTCATGTAACCTCCTTCCAAAAACAACTACTTTTTCAACATCGTTTTTCCCCTTTTCTTAAGTCTTGACCAACAAGTCAATACAACTTCTCCAGTAACCCTGTTATTTCCAAAAGTCTCACTAGCCTTATACCATGTCAAACCACCCTATGGGAGATGATGCTTTTTAGAACCTTGTAACTCTATTTTTTTTATTACCTTTTCTACCTCTTCTTGCTGCATCAAACCTCTTCTTTAGTGGGTGTCCATTCATTTCACAGTGGTGGGGAGTCCACAGAACCACTGAGGTGAGAGCCATTTGGGGTACCCGTTATGCAGGCAGACATTGGGGTTACTTCTGCCCTGCTCATTTTGGGTTCAGGATAAACATATTTTCCATATCTAGATGACTTGCTTATCTTCGCAGAATCTTTTTCATAATGTTGGGAATTTCTGTCTTGGGTGGGAGATCTCTTATACAAGTTGGGATTCCAAGAAAACATTCAAAAGTATTTTTTGGCAACTTCACAAAGGATTGTGTTCCTGGGATGTCCACTAGACATGTCAGTTCAAAGAACTTTTCTTCAACAGGTAAAAAAACAGATCTATATCTAGATCAATTTCTAAGGTTTTCTACTCAGACTTTGGTCATTGTGAGAGAATACCTCAGGATTTTGAGTCTCATAACTTCTGTGATTCTCATGATACCCCTGGCATGACTCCACATGAGAAAGATACTGTGGTGCCTGAAGTCTCTTTGGTCCTAGCACCAATGCCCTTTGTCTTTTCAAATCGCAGTGCTGGAGTTTGTCAGAAGAGAAATCATTTGGTAAAGACAACAGTTATCCTTAAATCCAGGTCTCCCCTTCTCCCTCCCTTCTCCAAAGCAGTCAGTCACCACAGACACCTCAGGCTTTGCTTGGGAGCAATTTCAGAACAGATAAAAGTGCACGGTGTGTAGAACACCAAGGAAAGATGCAAGCACATAAATGTCAAACATATGCTTGCCCTGATCAAGGCACTTAAGTCTGAATCATCTTTGGCCCAAGACGACTTCAAGTTGTCACAGACAATACCATAGTCATGCGATACATCAACAAGCAAGGGGGAACTAGGACATACCCCCTTTGCAGACTAGACATGTTTGCTTGGGATATAGCTTCACAGTAGAATCTTCACTGTACATGCATCATACGTTATGACAGAGCAAAACTGAGTGGCAAACAAACTGAGCAGGACCAGGGAAGACCCTCATGAATAGAAACTAGGTCAGGAGATCTTCCAAGATTTGGTTCATCTGAACGGAGTTTTTCAAGGAGACCTCTTTGCCTTCTTTCTGAACAATCAACTGGCAAGATTCTGTTCCAGGACTCCATGCAATAAGGCCTAGAAGAGACAGATGCCTTTTCTTTTTGTTGGGCAGGAATGTTCCTGTATGCCTTTCAACGCTTTCCATTAATATCCAGGGTACTTCTGAAGATTCACAAGGAATCCCCCAAGATCATTGTAGTGACTCCTTTCTGGCCCAAGCAACAGCAGTTCTGCCTTCTTTTAGAAAGACCAAAACTGTTTACCACAAGCTTTCTCACAGACTGGGTCCACTCACAAATGAACACAGATGTTTGATACACCCTGACATTGATCAACTTCAGTTGACTGCTTGGATGTTAAGATCTTAATTTCCTTTAGGCACCTGTTTACTGAGGATGTGCGGCAAGAAACCTGCTACCAGAAAACCTTATATTAACAAATGGAAAAGGTTTTCTATTTGGTGCCAACAATATAACCAGTACCCATTCAGGGTTAGTTGTTTTTTGATTTTACAATGTTTGCTTGAATTATCGTTTGGCCTTTTTCATTTATTGGACATTTCAACATGTCTGTCCATGGATCCTCCTCTTTCAATGCAGTCTCATGTCAAAATGTTTTTGAAAAGGGTTTTGCATAAGATGCTTCCAAGAAAAATGGTGGCACTTCCTTGGGATCTTAATTTTGTGTGAGAGAAGCTAACACTTGCTCCATTTGAACTAGCTAATCTGTCTAACTTGACGCTCTTAACATGGAAAATAGTTTTACTAATTGCTGTGACACATGCAAGAAAAGAATGAGAGATGCAAGATCTTATGGTGAGTCAACTCTACTTCATTTTCCACAAGGACAGGATTTCTTTGAGAAGTAATCCTTTTATGCCTAATGTGGTATTTGAGTTTACTTTAAACCAAACTATCCATCTCCCTGTTTTCTTTCCTGAACCTAAAAATGAGATAGAAAGGATACTCCACACCTTGGATCTCCACAGACAACCCAGGTACTAAATCTTTTAGTTTTTCAGCTTAATTTTTCATTTCTTGTGAAGGTAAGAAGGGACAACCTGTGTCAAAACAGACTATATCCAAACTGTTGTCTAAGGCTATTTACTTCTTGATGTACTCATCACAACAAAACAATTCCATGCAGGACCTAGGCTCACTCTACCAGGGCATTGGCTTAATCTGTGGCTTTTTTGGAAAGGGTTGAATTCTAGGTCTAAATAAAGTTTTGCTAGGATCATTCTCCAGGAGCTCCTGGACTCTTCTCCTTCCACATCCCAAAGTAGTAAGCTAGGCTAGTCTACTTGTATAGCAAAGGCTACTGTAGCAGTGATCAGTATAGGTACATAGGTCATAGGTATATACTAGGGTAGCTGCTTTTGTGGGCCATTTTAAACCTAGCCAATTTCTCTGTCAAAGGTGTGAATCAAATCTTGTACCATGTGCTTGTGAGGGAAACACTTATACCATTCTCCATGAAAGTAGTACAGATGTGTAAGCAAACTTGCCATAACAGTAGATGTACAAATGATCACGTCTGCAGCAGCTGCTCCCTCCCTCCATCCCCCTTAATTTTGTGTGTTTTTATGCCTGGGTGTGAGCATTTACTTTTTTGCTTTTCCTAACATTGTGCTTTCATGGCTCAGCCTACCTTTCTCTGTTGCTAGGAAAGATCTGAAGGGCCTGGTACCCAAACTTGTCTGTAGTCAGCTCTGCTTGAGCTACCTGAAAGTTTGAGTGTGTGGGGGAGGTGCCCTGAAGATTTGGAAGTTGGCTGGCTGTCATATCCTTGGCAGGATATAACCCATATAACTAAGGCTACTGCAGCAGTGATTATTCGAACATCTACTGTTATGGTAATTTTACTTACACAACTGTATTGTACAGGGTTTTCTCCTCAGATTTCTGATTCAGACTCAGAAGAGAGCTCAGTTTCTGACTCTTCCTGTGTGGGGTTCTCTTTATCTGAGACTGTTTCTGGAATGTGCCAATGGTTTCAGTGGGAGAACACTGGGGTTTCTCAGTCCCAAACAAAATACTATGAGCTGTTAAAGGAGTGTCCAAAACCTGCACCCATTCTTTCAGTTCTGTCAGATTTGGCGGATGAAAGTGTTACTGCCTGCAGTTTTCATGGCAGTCTGCCAGTGCCCCTAAAAAGTTACATAATGAGGTTCCTCAGTCTTTAAGTTCTTATGCACTCTTCCCAGACCTGATCCAGCAGTTATAGCTGTAGTTAATCCTGCTGCTGCTAAACACTGAGTTAATGCCACTATTTCTGATAAAGGTTGGAAGATTATTGATAAGTATGGGGAATAGGTGTATACATCTGCTTTAAATAATTTAATTTATTCAGTTTTTCAGCATATAGTATGTGTATGACTCTGTTGATACTTCTTCAAGGGCTGTGGCCACTGGTACGGTTTTCAGGAGCTTTGCATGGTTGCATTCTCAGAATCTCCAAGACAATGTTAAAAATGAGATTTTAAATTCTCCTTTGGGTAGAGATTTAGTTTTTAGCCCATCTACTGTAGAGGTGATCAGAATGTGTGATTTATTTATTTGTCTCTGGAAAAAGTCAGACTGGGTAAAACCCATTTACAGCGGAGGCCCAGGGAGAAAAGCTCCAGATTTAAGTTGCACATGATGCATGTTTATAATTGCAGAGTAAAAACATCTATACATGAGCCTATTTACATGATTTCAAAATATTTCTTACATTAACATAGCATTTTAACATAAAAGAGAGAGCAATTGACATAAATTGGCTAATTAGGTTCATAGGTAGGTACTAGGCTATCGGCCCAAAGGCCTAAGTAAGCCTAGCCAACAAGGTTCCCTGGCTTATACCAGCCAAGAAAGTTAATTTCCTGTGCTCCTGTCGAGCAGAGCCACAGAAGTGATCCCCGGGGTGTATTTCCTATTTCCTCATTCACTCATCAAGATTTTTCTTGGGAGTGCTAATGAGGAACTGTGCTTGACATACATGGGTAGCTTGTTCTAGAGTATAGGAAGTCTCTGAGACAAGAATCTATCCCTTCCAGCCTGTCCTGTTTATTGTGGTGACAAGGTTTAGGTCCCTAGAGCGTGTAGCTCAGAGGGATTGGGATTTCTTAAGGTGTAGCATGTCCAACAGCTCTGGGTTTAACTTAGCTTTATATGTTAGGCAGAGATCTCCTCGGAGTAGGTGATATGCTACAGAGTAAAGCTGGAGTTTTTGAGACTGTCAGTGTAGGGCATCTGTTTGAGGGCAGTAATCCTCTTTGTGAGGTACTTCTGTGGTCTTTCCAGCTGCTGCAGATGTCTTGTGAGGAGGTACATTCCAAAAGGGGCGTTGTACTCTGTAATGAGTCTACTGAGTGCCGAGTAAAGGGGAACAATGACCTCTTTTTTCCTGGATGAGAACCCTTTTGCGATGAGGCATGCCACATAGAAGGAATTCCTGACTACTGTGGCGATGTGATTATCAAATGAGAGACTACAGCCCACCTAGGTCCGAAGGTCTCTAATCACACATTCGGCTTTAAGTAGACTGCAGTTTTTGTGGTAATTCATAGGTACAAGGTTTTTACTAAAGGGGATGACGATGCACTTTTTGGCATTGAGCTTGAGGCCATGCCTCTGACACCAGACATCTGTCTCAGTGAGGCTCTTCTGTAGGATGTCCACATCATTTGGGGACTCAGTTATGGCTCCTAGTTTGCAGTCATCTGCAAACTTAATTAGCCAGAGGCCTTCTGTGTTAGCCTGTACTTCAGAGAAGTAGATACTAAACAGGAGAGGTCCCAGGACTGAACCCTATGTTATTCCACTTGTCACTGGTTTGAAGTCAGATTTGGAGTCTGCAACTTTTACAGTTTGGGTTCTGTCAGTGAGCCAGTTGGCAACCCATATAATTCCAGAATGAGGGATGATGTCGAAAGCCTTGGCGAGGTCAAGATAGGCTGTGTGAACCACCTTACCCTCGTCTGTGGCTTTGGTGACTGCCTCAAAGAAGTCGATCAGGTTCAGGAGGCATGATCTACCTTTCACAAACCCGAAATGGGTGAGGTCCATAGTTTGGAGGTTACCAATGTCTTTGTTTATGAGATCCATGATGATACGTTCCATGGCCTTGCAGACCAGGCTCGTCAGGCTAATAGGGTGATAGTTCCTAGGATCAGGGTGGCTCCCCCTTTGTGGAATGGGATAACTGTTGCTGTGCACCATTCAGTGGGCACAAAGCCTGATGTGAGACTATGATTGACCAAGGTGCTTAGGTGAGGGAGCCAGTTCGTTCTGAAGGTTGTGTAAAATGCAGCCTGGGATGTTGTCTGGTCCCATGGATGCTGTGTTTTTGGTTTTAGAGAGTGCAACTTTTACCTGCATAGATGTGATTACAGGAACTCTGCATTCTTCCTGTATAGATATTGGCCCTTTAGGGGATGAGAGGGGGTAAAGTTAGCACTGAACTTATCTGCCAGAATGTTGGCAATATCAGTTGGTTCTGTAATTTTCCTGCCGTTGTGCTGTAACTCTGCGCAGATCTGGGTGTTGCCATTGAGATTCTTGACATAGCTGTAGAATGCTTTGTGGTTGCCCTTAGAATCAGTGGCGATTTTGTTTTCGTAGCTAGCTTTGGAGGATCTTATAAGGGATCTCAGCTTCTTACTAAGGCTGACCAGGCCGCTCCCTCCACTCATGGGATTTTACTCACTTTTGCAACAGTTTCTTCCTTCTGTTGTAGAGTTTGTTTATGGCAGGGGACCACCAGATTGGCTTCCTTTTTTTAGAGGATAGCGTCTTGGTTCTGTTTGGGATAGCACGATCCATGCATTCGTGTAAGTGCTTATAGAGTGCATTTCTGTAGGATTCAGTAGTCGTAACTGTATTGTCCATCTGCATGGGTGTCATGAAGTTCTCCACTTCTGTCTTAAGCATGAAGTTGGCTTTGGAGAAATTTTTTACCGTGGTTTCCTTAATGGTGGGTGGGGGCGGGATGTGGATACCTAGGGTGATTAGCTTATGGTTGGATCTGACCAAAGAGGAGTTGATTTCAGGTGTGGAACACCAGTCACTCATGTTGGTAATGACTAGGTCTAGGATATTGTTGCCCCTGGTGGAGGTGTGGATAAGTTGATCCAGGGCATTGGAATTTATGAATTCCAGAAAGAGTTGGTACATGAGTAGTTTTCCCAGTTAATGGTGGGGTAGTTGAAATCTCCCATTATTAGGGTGTTTGGTTGAACCCTAATATTTTCCAGTATATCAAGAAAAGAGGAGTGGGAATCCTGGGGCATGGTGGGGGATCTGTAGCAAGCTACAGTTTGGATTGCAGTTTTGCCCAGAGTTAGTTGCACTTGGATAATCTCGGATGCATTTTGCTGTGCAGCTAGCCTGGAGGTGTGGATATCTTTAATGAATATGGACACACCTCCTCCTTTGGTGTTCTGGTCCAGGTTAGATGGCCAAAAAGTGTGGGATGAGTTATAGCCTGGTAATGCAGGGGTGCTCTCTAGAACCTTGAACTAGGTCTCAGTCACTGCACAGATATCGATGTTCTCCATTTTAACGAGTGCCTCGAGTGAGTTTATTTTGAGATTTAGACTTCTAGCATTGAGTAGCATTACCCTCAGTTTTTGCTTGCCTGCTCCTGTTACGGTGGTGAATTTGTCATTTGAACCTTGCCTAAAAAAGGCACTATAGGGGTGGCAAGAGCCTTAGCCAGTATCCGGAATCCCAGGGGCGACAGGTGCAGGCCATCTCTGGCAAAGCATCGTGGTCTGACGACCATATCATCCCAGGCAGACAGATACTGGATCCCCTAAGAATGACACCAGAAGCTTAGCCAATTGTTGAAGTCAGTCATGTTGTCCTTGTACTGCGGTATCATTCTGGGCGATGGCAGGATGCTACTCAGGACTAGGGTCGTACCTGCGTGGACTACAAGATCGGAGAGCTCTTCCATGTAGTCCAGGGAGGTGCGTCTCAGGTCGTTCACACCAACATGGACAATGGCAGAGTCATATTTATACTTGTTGTGGAGTGACCTGCATGTGTTTGTTATGTGTCGGATCCTGGCAATAAAATACAGTAACAGTTAATATATTTATAGCATGATGGCTGGCGGGAAAAGGTCAAACTGGGGTGTTTTTGATTTTAGTAATAATTTACAAATGGACAAGTAGTAATATAGAGTAAAACTGATAACAGAATATGAAAGGCGAAATTATAGAAATGTGCAGAAAGATAAATGGACAGAGGAGTAATAGTAGTTTATGGTGGTGTGTGAAAGAAGGAGTAAGAGTTTAGGAAATTAATACAGTTATGAGGAGGAGTGATGAAGTACAAAAGATTGGGAAGCAAAATGGCTGTTAAGAGTTGGAGAAAAGTAATCTGAGTAAAGCTAGTCAGGTGGGCAGGAAGAAGAGAGCCATCTGTGGCATAGGTACTGCTTAAGTAAAATTTTGTACCCGTTTGTTTTCTATCTGTTTTAACTTTGTGGGGAGTTCATTCCAGAGTTTTGACATGTAATGGGAGTAGAGAGAGTCTCCAGCAGTGGTAAATGTCTTACTGACACGTAGTAAGAGTTTATTGCTAGACTGAAGGTATCTAGCACATGAGTAGTACAGCAGAGTACTTAGTAATGCTGGGCATTTGTCTGAAGAGTACAGTAGGTTATGGACTATGATCAGTTGTGAGTATGTCAACTTGTTTGGGAGTTCAAGCCAGTTTAATTGTTTTAATGTAAGACGGTGTGTTTTATAAGGTTGGTTGGTTGCAAATTTAGCTATTTTGTAGTAGCTGGAAGCTAGTTTTTTGGTGATTTTTCTTGATAGAATGAAGCATGTGGTGATCAGACTTGAGGTTGTCATCAGTTATGAGTTTAAGTAGTTTAGTTTAGCTATTTGTTTCTATTTTGTGTTATTACTTGGGGTAATATGAAGTGTGTGTTCTGGTTAATGTGTTGTTTTGGAGTAAATAGCATAAGCTTGTTGTGGGGGCATTAAGCAGTAAGTTAGAATTTTTGCCATATTTTAGTGTAATGAAAGGGGTAAGCTGATACAGAAAATCTCTAAAATTTTTCAGACCTTTTTTCCACTCCTTATCCAGTCTTGGCAAGAAACAAAATAAGCAGTCTCAACAAAATGCAGGTAAACAGATGTTTAAAAAGAAATGGCAAGGGAGTTCCAAGAAGAATTCTAGGAACTCCCAAGATCAGGGATAGTCCAGTACATCAGAATGATTGATTAAGAGATTTTCTACCCCCAACCTGGTAGTCCCTTTTTTCTCTTTGGCAACACACAGTTTCAGACAGATGTGTTCTAAAGATCATTCAACAAGGTTATATATGGAGTGAGAAGAAATTCCTCCTTTCCAGGGGGGTAATTCCTCATCCTCCAGAACAGCTGGTAAAATTCTGCTGCAGGACTCCATGCAAGAAGAGACTGGGAAGACGGTTGACTTTTCTTTTCCCTGGACAGGAATGTTCTTGTATGTATTTCCAGCCTTTCTACAAAAATATAGGGTACTTCGGAAGATTCAGAAGAAATCCCCCCAAGATCATTGGGGCAATTCCCTTCTGCCTCAGGCAGCTGTGGTTCTCCCTTTTTTGGAAATGGCCATGGGAAATTGCCACAAGCTTCCTTACAACCAGGATCTACACACACAAGAATAGGGGCGTTTGATACACCTCAACACCAGTCAACTTCAGTTGACACTTATAAACAATAGCATTTTTATTTTTCATAAAATCATTATATTCATTTGTTCAGAAACCGTGTATAAAACGTTATTATATAAAGAAAGTGTGCTCATTCTGAAATACTGTGTCTCCTAGAGGACTCAACTTAGAGTGTTATTGGAAGCTGTTGATTTTAATTAATTGTTTTAATTGTTTAATTGAAGTATATGAATGTGTATTTAAGGAAGGGTGTTGCTTTCTTATTTTTATGTACTCCTTGAAGACTTTGCCGAAGTGCTGGAGAAGTATTAAACAGTTTTATTTTGGTTCTTGGCTGTTGTATTTTATAATATTGTGTAATGTTTTCCTGTTCAATTGTGATAATTTATTGTGTTGTTAATATTTTAATTATTACTGTATGTGCATTAGTCGTACTGTTACTCAAACCATGTATTCATTGTTATGTCTTGCACGGGGACCAAAGCAACATAATTTCGTTCAGTTTGCACTGCTGTGTATATCTGATGGACACTAAAGTTTAATTTGACTTTCCCACATGCCATTATCTGCCATAACAGAATCCTTTTTAATCCATACTCCTAGGTACTTCATGTTATCTACTTCATGTTATCATGTCCCCATAAATATGTTCATTGCTGTTGCCTTTGTTTTATCTTCCTTGATTTTGTATCCCAAAAAGACTTGAAACTGTCTCAAAATATTCCACAGTACTGAAATGTCCTTTTCTGGTTTTATCAGGTATAAAATAATATCATCTGCAAATAAAGCCAGTGTTTCTTGACCATCATATCAATTACAGCCTTTAATTTCAGAGTCCTTTATTTTCTTTGCCAGTGGTTCTAAATGTTACACAAATAAAAGGGAAAGAGGACACCCCTGCTTGGTTCCTCTGCTCAAACAGAACTTATCAGAGAGGAACCCACCCACTTTAATTTTAGTCTCTGATACCTGATATATCTTCCTAATCAACCTTATAATTTTATCACGGAATGCAAATGCTTCCATTGCTGTACTCATAAAATCCCATCTTACTCTGTCGAATGTTTGTACTGCATCAAGACCTACCAGCAACAGTGATATTTTCTTGCATTCTGCTTCCCTCTGGATTATCATTGTTCTGTTGATGTTGTCAAATGTTTACCTCCCCTCCACAAAACCACATAGATCCATATGTATTCATTTTGACATCATCTTTGCCATTCTTTTAGCCGTTATTGGCGTAAACATTTTATAGTCATGATTTATAGTTGAAATTTGTCTATATGAAGCTAGATCTGATGGGTCTGTACTATCTTTAGAGTCTTGCAGACTCCACAGCTTTCTTCTAGGATGTTGGTGTTTCTCCTACTTTCAAATATTGTTAAAGAAAACCTTCCAGACCTTTGTCAGTTTCTTCCCTCCTAGCTTCCAGGCTTCCACAGGAATACCATTATTCATTGAGATTTTCCTGTAGATTAGTTACACATCACCATTTTTATCTCATCTCCTCCCACTTTTAGTAATTGAGCCTCATCTACCTCTAACCTTGGCGTATTTAATTCTTCCATAAATATTTCCATTTGTACCTTTTCTTGATTTCCACATTTCTCTGCTTTATATAGATTTTCACTCTGGTTAACTTTCTTGTTATAGACTCCCTAAACTTGGCAACAACCTTTTCTGTTTTGTTTCCTAAGTCATTGTGCTAAATATTTTTATGCTGTGAAGTTGTTATAAAAAAAATAAAACAAAAAAAAAAAGTTGCTTGACAACAATTGTAATAAACTCATGCATGTTGTCAAGGTAATTCCTTATTTTCTGTTTAGCGTTCTGCAGTTTCTCCTTTTCTTATTCTGTGAGATTCCCCCTGTTCTGCAATACTTTAACCTTTGTCAGTCCCTCTTAAGTAATTTGTGTTACTTTTTAACCACATCTCTCTTTCTTTTTTTTCCACCCTATTTTTAAACTCCACTTTAATTTTATCCCACTCTTTAGCTTTATTTTCAGAAGAAATGTCTATCTTCCCTAATAACTCCCAAGTAATTTCCACTACCCGTTTCTTAAGTTCCCCCTCTTTTATACAGATAGGTGGGAAAGCACTAGTGTCTTATTTTATTTCATTACACTGCATTTTTATTTTAGTTATTATTTGTGCTTGATCTGAAAATTATTGGATGCGTATCAAAATATTCAATTAAATGCACGTTGTTGTGAAATATAATTTCTGTCTAGCCTAGCCCAGTTTTTGTACCTTTGGGAATAATATGTAAATTCACTTCGAACTCCTACTACTGATTGCATTGTCCATGCCAAATATTTTCATAAATTTCTTAAAAGTCTACCCTGTTTTGTTATATTGTCTCTTCTGGGCCCCTAGACACATCCTCACTGGTGCAAGTCAAATTCCATTCCCCACCTATAAGTAATATTCCCTGCTGAAAGCTGATTGTTTCTCCCAGAATTTTCTTAAGTTCCACTAAAGCAGTTTTAGGCGGAATATAATTACATGATGTGTAATTCTCCTCCCTTGCCAGTAGCCCCTTAGTACTACAAGTCTAGCATTATCTTTTATTTTGTCTTCTATCACTGTTGGAACGCCTTCTTAATTAATTTAAATACTCCTCTTTTCCTTTGTCCAAGATATTCTGATGAAGAACCATCCTGAAATATTTTCTTTATCAAATTCATAGGTCTATGGGGTTCGTAGGTTACTAGGCTAACGGTCATAGAACCCTTACAAGCCTAGCCATATTTATTCCAAGCTGTCCCAATTGTTGGTTAGGTGAGTGAAGTTTGCAAAGGTAAGGGTCTATGGTACTTAATACAGACTTCCTCTATCTAGGAGGGACATGTGCACCACACCAAGGTGAATTAGCGGTCATCCATCCATTGATCTAGGTTACATTTGAAGAGGGTCAGACATGGTCTCTGTTTCATGTGAATTGGAAACTTGTTCCAGAGAGGTGACAGTCTCAGAGATGCATTTATTTCTCCCAAATGACCTGTTCATGTCAGAGGCTAGGTTAAGGATCCCTGGAGAGAGTGACCCTCCTGCAGTTTGATTTATGCATATGTAGCATTTCCATCAGGGCTGGGTCAGAGACTGCCCTATAAGCCAGGCGCATGTCACCCCTTAGCAACCTGTAGGAGACAGAATACAGTGACAGGACTTTGTCTTTCTGATTAAGACTTGATCTGATGTCATTTTCATCCATTCCTCAATAAATGGGTTTGGATCTGACCCTCGGATCTGATTCTGCCTCTTTTTCCAGCTCATGGCACAATGAAACTCTCTAGTTCCTCCATTACCCATAATGCACTAGTCCCCTACCATATCTTGTTTGCTGCCTTGCGTACGGACGTGGTCACTATCAACTCTCGAACAGCAGTAGGATTTTTGTGAGTAAAAGTAGAAATTTCTTTATCATGTTTGCCTTTTTCTAAGTAAACATCTCTACATATCCTCTTTTGCTTTTTCTTCACTTTTTAGTGTAATTCTACAGTACCATAGTTGGCATTTTCCCTTTCTTTTTTCTCCCTTATACTTTTTAAATGTATTCTTTCATTACAATTGTTGGTAATACTTTCCCTTTATCTTTCTGTGTCTGTCTATAAAAAATGATCTTCTCTTCATTCTTGTAGAAAAGATGTGACTGAGAAACCCTCTGGTTTTAAAAAAGGTATGGCCTGTGGTCATAAAATTCTGCTATCTTATACACATGCCATGTGTGTGTTTATTGTTAAGGCCTGGCCCACTTGGATTCTGCCTGTGATATTTGTAATGCCTTCAATGCTAGGGCCGTTATTGATAGGAGAGAAAAAATAATTTTTATATGATTACTCATATCAAAATCTTCTGATACAGCATCTGGGGCTCAAACCACTAAAAAAAAAAAGACTAAAAAGAGGCTAAAAAGCATTCCCTGGCTCCTACAAGTTCCTCAACTTTGTGTTCGGAACCGCCTCTTAAAGTTTCAAAACTTTCAGATCCAACAACAAAAATCTTCCTGTCCAACTACTTTGGTCCTTTTCTGGAAAGGCATCATCATTCTAGGGCTTCATCAATAGCTTCTTCTTCTCATTCTTCCAGAAGTCTGACTGAAGTAGATGTGGACAGGATGATGAGGAAATTCCTCTCAATGCAAATTCAAATGGGGCTTTCCTGTTTCCTATCCCATTGGGTCCTGAAACCTTTGTGAGTTCTACCCCACCTACTTTGCCTACTCCTCAGATCCGACCTTTGGTTTTGGAGCAGTTGGATCAGATTATCCCAAATCTGTCTGTATCGGATCCGAAGAGCACTGTATCTTCTACGCCGGTAGCGTCTGTGAGCAGACTGTCTCAGAGCATGTCGGAGCCAGATGACTCTCAGTGCCATAATGTTGGCACCAGATCCAGGGTGTTGGAGTCAACTCTGAAGTTGTCAGAGCCATTTCTGCCCCTTGGAGCCTCAGCGCTGGGCAGCTTGTATCCAACCCCTGCCTCAAGTGGTTTGCCATCGGGTCGGAAGTAGCCGAAGGTCTGGAAGCATGTCTTCATGGAATGGTCTCTTTCTGTCCAAGGCATTCTGCATTCCAGGTAGTGGAGAGGGTTTTCTGTGTTCCAAGAGAAAGGACATATCCACCCTCCTCAGGTCCTACTTCCCAGATCCAAGTTGTCTTTGCATCGTGAGCCTCAACTTCCTGTACCACAGGGACACCCAGCCCAAAATCTGCAGGATATCCAGCAGGGCATATTGATATATTCCGATACTTCTCCAGAACATCCCACTGAAGAGGTCCCTAGGAATGGAAAGTACAAAAGGAGATACTTAAACTCCTCAAGAGTCTGTCACAGAGGATACTGATTTCAGTGAGGGGAAAGGATCCCCAAGATCACCACTTGATGACATCTCCTTTGGAGACATACTAGAGATCCTTAAGCAGATGGGTGGCTGGTCTACTGACAACCCTTCCCAAGAGGAATCAGCATTCCTGGAAGCCTTTGGAGCTAGCCCATCTACCTCCTGGGTGACTCCACCCACCCATGAGCTCATTGATTTGATCTCTCAATGGGTGTGGAAGAAACTCAATTCCATTGAGCCCATCCCCATGTGACCAGACATGCTCCTGGTACCATCCAAGGATAGGGAATTCTGGAGCAAGGGAGTACCAGTTGATGCCATGGTCATAGCAGTTTCCACAAAAAAGGAACTTGCAGAATAAAGTTCCTCTGTTCATCCCCCTAACAGGGAGTTTAGGGTACTGGCAGATTCGGGAAGCGTGTATATGCTTCAGTGACTTTTGCACATCAATCGATGAATTATTTGGCATACCTCAGTAGACTTCAGAGGGATTTGATTAAAGAACTTAGCAAATCCCTCTTTGGGACCATTACTTCTGAGGCAGAGAACATGATTGCCTCACAGTTTGCTATCCTACAACCTATTTCAAATTCATTCATGAGGCTCATCTCACATGCACCTGAAGGTACCTCAAGGGCAGCGGGTTCAGGCATTTCCATTAGGAGGCATGCCTGGATGCACCTGTGTGATGTCCTGGAGCCCTTCAAGTCTTCCTTCGTCAGTACTCCCTTTGACGGAAGTTCTTTATTTGGCCCCAAGGTTAAAGACATGCTATCCAGGTGTGAGCAGGATGGTAAAATCCTGTCTGCTGTTGGCATATGTTTTTTCACTGCTCAAAGGATCTTTTCTAGGAATCAGTGAGGTTGTTGAAAAATGTGGTTCAGAAAGTCCCAGGGTCCCTTCCAAGATTTACGTGGAGATAGTACCTCCTGGAGCAGAGGGGGAACTGTAACAGAAGACACTGCCCACTCAGAGGAGGTCCACAAAATGAAGGATCTAGAGATACGGTCTCTGACAGATCCTACCAGCGCTCCTTAAAGGAGGCCCAATTGTCCACCCTCTACCCCCCATTTAACAGTAAATAAAACTCCCAGTGTTCCACCCAGTCACAGGAAAGCAGCAGCACTAGAAATAAAAAAAAGCTAAATAGTCCAGAACTTACTCAAGATTCTTTTTAGTGCCAAAGAAAATAGAGGACTAGAGACCAATTTGGATTTCAGCATTTTGAACAAATCAGTTCAGTACACCAAGTTCCCGATGGTTGCAGGCCATTCTGCCTTTTCTGCACAAGGATGACGATGTGCTCAGTAGATCTTCAGGATGTGTACTATCTTATAAAAATGAACAGACAATCCAGAAGACACCTACCCTTTCAGCTGGGAGCCAGTCATTACCAATTCAGAGCTCTGCCCTTTGGTCTCACCACGGCACCCAGGGTGCTCACCATACTCATGGTAGTAGTGACGGCTCACTTGAGATTGCAAGGATTCTGAATGTTTCCTTACTTAGATCACTGGCTCATAACCACTCCGACCAGGCATCGTCTGATCAAAGTTTATGTACTCCAGTTATGCTCTCACCTGGGAATTACTATCAATCACAACAAATCTCAGCTAGACCCAACTCGGATACTGGAGTTCATCAGAGCTGTGTTTGACACAGTATCTTTGACAGCCTCCCTTCCTTTACCATGGGTACAAGCCATATGATTCCAAAAACATAATTCTAAATTCTTCTGTCTCAGCTAGATTGATCCTTCAAGCATTGGAGTCAGTGTCTGTTGTGATAGTTTTGGTTCCATTAGCAAGATAACACATGAGAATTCTTCAGTGGACCCTGGTGACTCAGTGGTCTATTCTTCACCAAACTTTATCCACCCAAATCAAGATAACTTAGGCATGCAAAAATTACCTCCTTTGGTGGACTTACTCTGATCAGATAATGCAAGGTTGCCCTTTCATTCTCCTTCAGCCCAAGGGGCATAGTTAACACAGACGCTTCCCAAATCGAGTGGGGGGGGGCACTTCCTGGCAAAGACAGTCCAAGGCACATGGTCTCCTGAAGAGACCAGTATGCATATCAGTGTCCTAGAAATGAGAGCTGTTCTCCTAGCATTACAGGCCTTTCAAGACAGTATCCCTTCCTGGATCATAGCAATTCAGATTGACAGTATGTCAGTGGTCTGGCACATCAACAAACAAGGAAGAACCAAATCTTATCCCCTGTGTTGAGAAGCTTTGAGAGTGTAGCAATAGGCAATCTCATCCAATCGATTTCTGATAGCAATGCACATTCTGAGGAAATCCAACGTGATAGAAGGCAAGTTAAGCAGGTCCATTTTAATGCCCCACAAGTGGCCAGTCAATATGAAAGTGGCGAAAAAGATATTCCGTCAGTGGGACCAACCTTGCTGCGACCTGTTTGCATCTCCTCTCAGCAACAAGTACAACAGGTTCTTTGCCCTGATCCCCCCACCGGGGGAATCACCGAGATATGCTCTTCTCAACAATTGACCCCACCTGGTCTCCTCTACACCATTCTCCCAGTACCTCTAGTCCCCAAATTCCTTCAGAAAACATCTTGATTGAATGGCAGTCATCCTCATCGCTCCATATTGACCTCATCAGATTTAGTTCCCTTTTCCTTGGCCTCATCTGTTTCGCCTGCCATGGATTCTGGAACCAGTTCCAGAACTCCTGTCTCACGCGACAGATATGATGCACCCAGGCATTTTTGTCCTAAAGTAGACCGCATTGCATCCCCACTGCCATCAGTAGCTAAACATCCCAGGCTCTCTTCACATTCTTTTATCTTCCCACAAAGCTTCTACTAGAAAAATTTACAGAAATAAATGGAAAAGATTTGTTACTTGGGTGCAGCAAAATGACACTGATCTCTTTTCAGTGCCAGTACCTAAAGTTCTTGAGTTTTGAGCTACGATTTTTAATGAAGGCGCTAGTTTGTCAACTACTGAAGTACACGTTTCTGCCATTTCTGAGTTTCACATCAGAGTAAATAATTAATCTTTAGTTTCTTTCAAACTTTGTAAGGTCTTTATAAGGGGAACCATTCTTCTTAAACCCCTTTTTAAAGGTCCCACTTTCCTGTGGGATTTGAATTTGAATTGTATAATCTTTAACCCAATTCCCCTTTGAACCATCAGCCAAATGTGAACTAAAATTTTAACCTGGAAGACTGTCTTTTTATTGGCCATCACTTCTGCTAGAAGAGTCTTGGAACTTCAAGCCCTATCTTCTAAGCCTCCTTATTTGATTTTTCATAAGGATAGAGTATCCTTACCAACCAACCCATCCCTTCCTTCCTAAGGAAGTATCAGAATCCAGTATCAAACTGTCAACCTTCCAGTTTGCTTTCCGAATTTCACAAACAAAGGAGAGTATATGTTGTACCTGTTCACAGACAGTTATGTTTTTATCTACATTGGACAATCATTTTCAGGAAATCAGATCAATTATTTGTCTGCTTTTTGGATTTAAAATTGGGCAAACCAGTTACTAAAGTGACTTTAGGCAAATGGTTAACTGCATTTCCTTTTTTTTACAAATAAATGACTTTGTCTGACAAAACCTTTAAAGACACATTCCACCAGGTCTATGGCAACTTCTTCTGTATTTTTATCCAGATCTTCCTTGGACAATATTTGTGCAGGTGCATCTTGGGCTAATCCTCATATCTTTACTGCTCATTACAAATTGGATCTGGTCTCTAGGGAAAGAGCAGCCTTCGCCTCATCAGTGCTCAAGAATATCCTTCCTTAGAGTCCTCCTGGGATTTAGGTAGCTGGGGACTCTGTCCCAGTTTTGAGGAATGAATGAAAATGACAACATCAGATAAAAAAGTTATGTACTCACTATAACGTTTATCTGTGTTGTCCATTTTCATTCTTCCTCAACTCCCTTCCCTTTAACCTCCTACCAATTTGACTTCTGGAAGGATTAGAAGATGCTAAAGGAATGAATGTTCCTTTATTTGAGCTCCAGACACTGTTATCTTATCTCCTTGTTATTTGTTAATTACTGTTTAGGCTAAAAGGTCAGCAAACAAGATCTGAGGTATGGTAGGGGACTAGTGCATTGTGGGTAAGGGAGGGGCTTGAGAGTTTCAGTGTGCCACGAGCTGGAAGAAGCAACTGAGTCGGATTTTAGGGTTGGATCCGAACCCATTTATTGAGGAAGAATGAAAATGGACAACACAGAGGGGAATGTTATAGTGAGTGCATAACTTTTTTTAGTGCACCCTGTAATTTCTTGGTGAGAAACCTCTGTGGTCTCAACAGTTGTTGCAGGTATCTGGTGAGGTGTGTGCAAAAGGGAGCATTGTACTCAATTATTAGTCTGATGAGGGCCGAGTATAATGGAATTTATAACATCCTTAGATCTAGATGAGATGTCTTTACTTATAAGATGTGCTACATAGGATTTCCTTACTACTGTGTATACATGGTGGTCAAAGTTTAGGTTGCTGTCAACCTAAGTATCCAGATCACGTACCACTGGGTCTCCACTTGTGGGGGGGGTGCTGTCCGTAATGTAATTAGCAGGGATGTCAGTTTTCCCAAATGGAATAATAATATTTATAATTTTGCATTTAGCTTTAATCCATGACGTTGGCACCAATCATTTTTCCCTGTTAACTCTGTCTGCAGTATATTATTATCATTGAGGGACTCGATGGTTGTTTCCAATTTGCAATTGTCAGTGAACTTGGTCAGCCACTGGCCATCCAAGTTTGCCTGGACTTCTGAGAAATAAATACCGAACAATAAGGGGCCCAGCACAGAACCCTGCGGTACACCACTGGTGACTGGTCTTTTGCTAGAGGTGAAGTCACCCACTTTGACAGTATGTGTCTTGTCTGTGAGCCAGGTGGCTACCCATCTGATAATGTAGGGGTTAATTCCCAGTTAGGAGAGTTTATCTCTATAATACCTGAGTGGAGATTGTGCCAAATGCCTTGGCTAGGTCAAGATAGATGGTATGCACTGCCTTTCCTTCGTCCAGGGCTTTGGTGACTTTCTTGAAGAAGTCAACCATGTTTAACAGGCATGATTTACCTTTAACAAATCCGAACAGGGTTGAGCCCAGAGTTTGGAAACTACTTGTGTCCTTGTTAATAAGGTCTATGGTGATTCTTTCCGTGGCCTTGCAGATTAGGCTAGTCAAGCTTATGGGCCAATAATTCCCAGGGTCAGTTTATGGTCCCCCTTTGTGCAGAGGAATTACTGATGTTCATCGTGTTTCACTGTTGCAGTCATTACACTTGGGTTATCTTGCTGGCAGGCTACCCGCAGTCGGCCTGAATTCCAAAGTCCTGGTCCGGCATCTGTTGCTGTCGCCTCTTCCCTGACATCAGTGCGCCATGGGTATATAAGATGCAGCCGACGCCATTTTCTTCTGTCTTTGCCGTGCGGTGCCCGAAGCAAAAGCAGTTTGCAAGTGCCGGTCGGCCGACTCCTGAGATTTTCGTCTGCTGGAACATAGCCAGTTCACAGGTTGTGGTTTAACAGGTATTCAAGTGGGTCAGCTGGGTCATGTTTTATATTGTTTAAAAGGAAACCTGGGATGTTGTTCCCATCCCATTGATACCATGCCTTTGGCCTTGGAGAGCGCCAAGATGACCTGCTATCTTGAGATAATAGCCTGATGAATGCTGGCAGGTATAGTTTGGGGGATAACTGGAGAGGACAGGGGGTGAAATTTGCTTCAAATCTCTCAACTAGCAGGTTGGCTATTACCTCCAGTTCAGTGTTGGTAGTGCCATCCACAACCAGTTCAAAGCATAGCTGGGTTTCCCTTTTAGATTTTGGACTTAGTTAAAGCATGCCTTGTGATTGTCCTTAGCTAGAGAGGAGATTTTTGCTTCATAATTAGCTTTGGAGAACTTGACAAGATCTCTAATTTGTTTGATTAAGCTAGAGTTTCCTTTGCTGAGCCAGTTCCTTTTTGTTCTTGGACATTAGTTTTGTTCTCTATTTGTATAGCCTATTTATACTAAGGGTCCACCAGGTTGGTTTGTTTTTTCGGCAAGACCTGGTTTTAATCTGGTCAGGTAAAGCCGATTCTCTACAACTGCTTAAGTGGTTATAAGGGGCATGGGTGTACACCTCTGCATAGGAGTCTGTGTTACCTGCTTTCAAGGGGGCTTTGAAACATCTTATACCATCACTTAATGGGAGGTAAAGTGTCTTTGAAAAATTCTTAAGCATTTTTGAGCTTGATGGGGTATCTGGTCTTATATTTACATCAAATTAGACTGATTTATGGTCTGATTATAACAGGGAGGACATAATATGGGGGGGGGTGCAATGCTCTCCCAAGTTAGTGAGTACTAGTACTATGTCCATTGTGGGTGTGTTGACTTGCTGTTCCAGAGTGTTTGCATTGACAAAGTCCAGGAACCTCTGAGCCACCATATTAGTAGTCATGTATGTTTCCCAGGTGATGGTAGGATAATTAAAATTATCCATGAGTAAGGCATTAGGCTGTATGGCAAGTAACTCCAGTAAATCCAGGTATGCAGTATGCTTTTCCTATTTCATGGCGGGGGACCCACAGCTAGCTTTGATGTGGTAGGGGCTTTGTCTATAGTTAATTGGACATGGAGTAGCTCGAGAGAGTCATACTGTTTGACCAGTCTTGAGGTGTACTTATCATTAATGGAGATGGCTATACCTCCTCCTTTAGTTCTTTCACTCTTACTTTGAGGTCTGATCGTATGGAAGGCATTGTAGCCCTTCATGATCAGGGTGCTTTCCATGACTTCGAACCATGTCTTAGTGACTCCACAGATGTCAGCATCTTCCAAAGTGAAGATTGCTTCAAGGGAGTGCATTTTCTTGTTTAGACTCTTAGCATTAAGCAGCAGTACCTTGAGTTTATCTAAAGAGGTTTTTGTTATGTTTGCAGGTTGCTTATTTTGACACTGCCAAAAAAAGGTGCAGTGGGGTGGCTGATGCCTTTGTCAGTATCCAAAAGCCTAGAGGAGACAGGTGCAGACCAGTTTTGACAAAGCAGCATTGCCTGTCAACCTTGTCTTCCCAGACTGACAGGTATTGGATCCCCTTGGACTGACACCAGAAGTTAAGCTAATTGTTAAATTCAGTCTTTTTATTTTGTTTGCATTGTGGCATCATCCTTGAAAAAGGTAGAGTGCTGCTTAAGGTTAGGCTTATACCTGCCTATGACACATAATCTGATAGTTGAGTCATGTATGTCTTCATATAGTCCAGTGAGGTACATCTCAAGTCATTTATCCCCACATGGACTATGATGGAATCATACCAGTACTTGTGGTTGAGTGACTTGACGGATCCTGGCACCTGACAGGCAGCTACAGGCAGCTAACCGTAACCTGCTCCTTATCCATCCTGGTGAGGGGAACGTCCTTGTGTCTAAGAGTGGAGTCATGTATGACCAATACATTAGGTTCTGTGGTGTTACACCTTATGGGCTTATTTGTTAAGACACTGGTGTGTGTGTGTGTGTTATTTTGTGTTGTGGTTGTTTTCTGCTTTGTTATGTGGGTATGTTTTCTGTTTAAGCTGCCTCTGAACTTTTGTTAAGTTATTAGTGAGTACCTCCGCATATGTAGATTTATGTGTTGTGTCCTTATTTAGTGTGGGAAGTATTTGTGTGCTGACAACCTGTTTGGCATTCAATTTGTCCTTATGTGACAGCCTTGCCAGTGTAGGATGTGTGTGTGTGTGCTGACACCATGTTTGGAATTTGATTTGTCCTTATGTGAACTGAGGCAAGACTCTCACATAAGGACAAATCAAATGCCAAACAGGTTGTCAACACACACACACACACACACACAGTTCCTGCACTAAATAAAGACATGACCCACAAACCCACATTTGAGGAGTGGACTTCCAAGATGGCTGAACATTGAGTAACAGCTTAATTATAGCTCTCTCAATGTGAAAACAGAAATTCAGCACAGAAGGAGATAATTTTTTTGTGTTTCTGGGTAAATTTCAGGAAAGAAATAAATACAGAGGATCTGAAAGAAAACAAGCTACAAAAGATGAGGAAAAAAACACTGACTGGGAGAAGTTCTGAAGCGGTTCTACAAAAAGCAGTGTAAGCTCCAGACATGGCTTCCGGTAACCTAGAAGAAAATATAAGACAGCTGCACACATACCTGGTTACAATAAACAAAATACTGGTGGAGTATATCAACTCAAATAACAAAAGGCTGAAAAAATGGAAGAAGCTTTAAACAGATATTCAGATGAGTTGATAAAACTGCAAAAATCAGAGGTTGAAATGAAGAAAAGGCTGGCTGAATATGAGACTGCTCAAGAAGAGATGTCTGAAAAAAAGAATTAGAAGATAGAGCTCATAGGGAAAGCTGTAAGGAACAGACTGTATTCATTTTATGAAAGCACGAATAAGCAACTGGACTGATATTCCACAGCAGGAGTTGTTAGTTGAGAGGGCACATCATGTGTATCCTCCAAAGCTGCCTATGAGAAAGCATCCTAGACCTTTAATAGTAAATATGCAATACTACCTGCAGTAGTTGATTCTAAGAAAATTGTGACAGACAAAGTACTAAAAGTGGGCTACAGCAGTATGTGTGTGGGGGGGATGATTACTCATTATACACCAGGTAGAAGAGGAGTAACTTTATTCCACTATTTAGGGAATGTCGAGAAGCAGGCATAAATTTAAAGTGTTGTACCCAGCTGTCTCCAAAATATTCTTCCCTGGAGGGACAAAATAATTTTTTGATGAAGTACATGCTGTTGAGGAAATAAAAAAGTCTGTCCAACAAAAAAGTGAGCTGTGAAACAGGAGATCTGATATTGTTAATCCTCGTTCATTCCTTACGCATGGGTATCTGTTCCGACCTCAGAACCGAGCCGGCCATTTTCCAAGCTCGCGTCAGCTACAAACTCTCGAGCTAAACTCTTACCCATAATCCCCTTCTCCCTGTTACCTCAGATTTTGTTTGCCACGTTGCCATTCTGTCGTGTCAAGGTGCTTCTCTTGAGCTAAGTTTAGATATTTGTTGTCAGACTAGTCATATGTATAAACTTTTCTGTCAGAAAAGTTTCTATTTGTTGTCTTTTACTCTATTGCATTTAGCGACCATATTTTCTTGAGTTTTCTTCTCTTTACTCTGCACCTTTTACCACGAGGTATTTATCGCTTACCATCATTGGTAATCTCTTCCTTTCTTCATACCTTCGGGTATTCTTTTGTACCATTGCTGGTACCCTTTCTACTGTTCCCTTTTTTCTATCATGGCAGATAAGAAAGGCAGTCTGGGATTCAAAAGGTGTTCTGATTGTGGACACAAATTACCTACATCAGATGCACACTCTTTGTGCGTTTATTGCTTGGGTGTGTCCCACTTATCTGTTGACCCGCCCTGTGCTATTTGTAAATATTTTTGTAACAGAACCTTGTTAGAAAGGGAAAATAAGTTGTTGCTGAAGGAACTTCTCAAATCTCCATTTTCAGAGGCTATTTCTGGGTCGGAGGCTTCAACCCCTCCTAGAGCCCATAAGAAAATTTTGGATGATCCTACTAAGACCAAGTCTTTGCCTTTGCCCCTGGCTGGTGACTCCCGCCAACCAAGACCTAAAAAGGCTAAAGTTTCTGCTTCAGCGCTCACTCAGTCAGCCCCAGTGCTTTTGGTGCCTAGGCCTTCAGCACTGAATCATTTGGCACCATCAGTGATCTCGGCTCCGTCTTCACCTGTAGCCTTTACTATATCGGCACAGAGGGGCTCCTCGGTTCAGACTATTATGACTACTGCATTGGCACCGACCGTTCAGTTGGCGCAGACCTTGACCACATTGGCTCCGACATCTTACTCAGAACCAACGCCTCAGTTATTAGCTCCAATTTTGTCGGTTCCAGCTTTGGTACCGGCAACCACTTCGGCACCGATCCTTGTGTCAGTGCAGACCGTGACCTTGGCACCAATGATTACCTCGGTGCAGACACCCGTAGTCCAGTCTCTCTCAGCACCGTTGCTCTTGGTGCGGACTGGTGAGGTGGGCACCGAGCTTGTCTCTTCTGTGGACAGACCGGTTTCTCCCTCAGTCTCCGTGAGGTCCACTAGAAGCCTTTCCGAACACGACGTGTTGCGTCTTGTGGATCAAGTGCTTCTGGCCAGAGGTATCCCGCCCCCCCCCCCCAGGACCTATCCTTCCTTGGGAGGTGATCACCCATCTCCAAAGACCCCTTCTCATTCTCTTCCTTCATTGCCTTTGAAATCCATTGATAATAGCACAGTCTTCCCCGTCTGTGGTTCCCTTTATGGATCTCACTAAGGAACCGCAGTTGCCTTCGTGGCAGGAGAGTTTTGCTATGACCCAGGATGACAGTTGTGACACGCATAATTTGCTGTTCCACAGTCATCCGGGGACCCCGAGTTGGCAGGCTGAGTCACTTAGGGGACGGGTGAACCCTGTCCTGGACACTCACCCCTCTTCAGGTGGACCAGCCTTTCAACTGATGGAGAAGGCTCTGGCTTCTGCTGGCGATACTCTGCTGTCTATCCCCCCGC
This sequence comes from Protopterus annectens, assembly GCF_019279795.1. Lineage (NCBI taxonomy): Eukaryota > Metazoa > Chordata > Ceratodontiformes > Protopteridae > Protopterus > Protopterus annectens. The sequence goes on from NC_056743.1 coordinate 840,596,750, forward strand.
CCTCCTCTGGTACACTGTTTTCACAAGTCGCACCTAGCGGACACCGGGTGCAAGGACCTCAGGACATATTCCCACAGGAAACCCCTTTTCCGCTGTCTTCCCCAGCTTCTCCCTCTGAGGAAGTCCACCGGAAAAGTTCATGTAAGAGGAAGCACATGGATTCCACAGAGGAGTCCCTCACTGAAGACACAGACTTTGATGAGGGGGAAGGATCCCTTTGGTCACCCTCTGAGGTATCCTTTGGTGATATCCTCGAAATCCTTAAACAGAGAGGTGATTGGCAGCCCTCTAATCTGATGTCTGAGGAGTCTGTGTTCCTGCAGGCCTTTCGTGCCAGGCCCCCTGCCTCCTGGGGTACTCCACCTGCTGATGAACCTGTCCAGCTCATTGTGCAGCATACGTGGAAGGTTCCTGATACCATTGAGGCTATTCCCCAGAGGCCAGATAAGATTTTGTCCCCTCCTGCTACAGATCCCCATTGGTCTAAAGGTCTTCCTGTGGATGCTCTGGTGGTAGTGGCCGCAACAAAAAAGGATTTGGCGGAAGAAGAAAGCCAAACTGTCCACCTGCCTAACAAAGAGTCCCGGGCCCTGGACAGGATAAGGAAGCGCACCTTTGCATCAGCGACATTTACTATCAGGTCCCTGAATTATATGGCACACTTTACCAGGCTTTAAAGGGATCTGATTTACGAGCTCTCTGAAACCTTGGCTGGTGCCATGTCTGATGAGGTCCGTGACAAAGTGGCTTCTCAGCTGGCCACCACTGAGTCAATATTGAACTCTTCTATGTGTGACTGATGTCTCACACATCAGAGGGAGCAGCTAGAGTGGTGGGTTCAGCTGTGGTCTTGAGACGACAAGCCTGGATGCCCTTGAGCAATTTTGCGGAACCCTTTAAGGCTTCCGTTCTTAACGCTCCCATTGAGGCCTCTTCGTTGTTTGTACCCAAAGTTAAAAGCACACTGGCCAGTTGTGAACAGGACAGTAAGACCCTTTCTGCCATAGGTGTCTGTTATTCTTCCCCTCAACGTGCTTTCTCTTGAAACCAAAAGAGTGGGAAAATATGGTTCAAGAAATCTCAGGGTCCTTTCCGTGACACACAGGCCGAGTTCTCCCCTAAAGGCAGAGGGGGAAACTCACAGGGAAGACACTACTTTCGGGGCAGAGGGGGTCAGTGTAACCAGGGTTCTAGGGACTCTTTCCCTGGCCAATCCTACCAGCGCTCCTGAAGAGCAGCCCAACTCCTTTCCTCTGGAGGTGGTTGGGGGTCATTTCTCCTTGTACCCTTCTGCCTGGCTAACCATCACCACCGATTCTTGGGTACAAAGGATTATAACCAGAGGTTATCATATCCCCTTCGATCTTTGTCCCGTCCCTTCAAAAAAACTTCCTGACGTTCCACCCAGTCAAAGGGAAGAAGCAGCACTAGAGATAGAAAAGCTGCTAAGAAAGAGAGTCATCCAAATAGTCCCCCCAGACTAGATAGGATCCGGATTCTACTCCAGACTATTTTTGGTGCCAAAGAAAACCGGGGACTGGAGACCAATTTTGGATCTCAGTGTATTGAACAAGTTTGTGAGAGTACAAAAATTCCGGATGGTCACAATACAGTCTATCCTCCTTTTGGAAAAAGACGATTGGATGTGCTCGGTAGATCTTCAAGATGCGTACTACCACATTAAAGTGGACAGGCCATCAAGAAGATTTCTGCACTTCCGTGCGGGAGCCAGTCACTACCAGTTCAGAGTACTGCCCTTCGGACTCTCTACAGCCCCCAGAGTGTTCACAAAGTGCATGGCAGTTGTCACAGCTCACTTACGACTACAAGGATCCCAGGTGTTTCCATACCTAGACGACTGGTTTATTTCTGACCCCACCACACATCTACTGGAAGAAGCCCTGGCATACTCTCCTCGCTGCACAAAGGCTAGGCATAACCATAAACTGGCAAAAATCCAATCTCACTCCATCTCAGTCCACAGAATTCGTAGGGGCTATCTTGGATACAAAGAACTGCAGAGCTGCCATTCCAGATCACAGAATTCTAAGGATAATCCACAGCTCACTCTGTCCTACAGCTGTTGGATTCCATGGCAGCCTCCATCACCGTTGTCCCCCTGGCCAGGTTTCATATGAGGCTTCTACAATGGCTACTGCTCACCCAATGGTATCCTTTTCAGCATCCTCTCTCAGCCAAAACTTGAGTAACCCACAGGTGCAAACAGGATTTAAATTGGTGGATGACACACAATCCGTTACAATGGTCTCGCCCCTTCTCCCCCCAGCAACCCAAGGCCACGGTGACCATGGACGCCTCCCTGATGGGGTGGGGGAGCTATGTCAGGGACAGACAGTCCAAGGCACTTGGTCCGAATTAGAGGCCCAACTGCATATAAATGTTCTAGAGCTGAGGGCGGTGCTTCTGGCGTTGCAAGCATTCCATCCCCTGCTGCCGTCTGGGACGATTGCGATTCAATCAGACAACATGGCTGTGGTCTGGTATATCAACAAACAAGGTGGAACCAAATCTTACCCTCTTTGTCGAGAGGCCATGAGGATATGGCAGTGGGCGATGGCTACCAACCGTTTTCTTCTAGCAACGCACATTACCGGGAGTTCTAACGTGATAGCAGACAGACTCAGCAGGTGCATTCTACATCCTCATGAGTGGTCCCTGAATCCCTTGATAGCGGCGGAGTTCTTCCACCGCTGGGGCCGTCCTTGTTGCGACCTCTTTGCATCCCCGACCAACTACAAATGCAGCAACTACTTCACCCTGATTCCCCCTCCGGGACAGTCACCCAGGGATGCTGTAGTCCACGATTGGCCCTCGGGTCTTCTTTATGCATTCCCACCTTTTCTCTTCATTCCCCAGTTTTTGAAGAAAGCCCGTCAGTTGAAGAGCAAGATGATCCTCAGAGCACCATATTGGCCTCATTAGATTTGGTTCCCCTTCCTTTAGCCTCACCTACTAGATCGACCATGGATTCTCCATCTAACCCCGGAGTTGATCTCACATCCGCAGAACCTGATTCATCCCAACTTGGACAGCCTGAAGCTCACAGCTTTACTACTCCATTTCCCTCGATTGCCAGGCAGAATGATCTTTCTTTACCAGTACGTGACATTCTCATTGCATCTCATAAGTCTTCCACTAGAATTACTTATCTAAGCAAGTGGAAAAGATTTACCTGTTGGCTGAAATAAAAACAAGTAGATCCCTTCTCAGCACCAGTGTTGATAATACTAGAGTATCTAGCCGACCTTTTTCAATCGGGTCTTTCGGCCTCTACCATTAGAGTTCATTTGGCTGCAGTATCTAATTTCCATGAGGGTGTCTAAGATTCCTCTCTTATGTCACACAAATTGTGCAAAACCTTCATAAAGGATGTGAATCATCTGAAGCCACCTTTTACAGAACCTATTCAACCATGGGATCTATCATTAGTTCTACAAGCTCTGACAATGCCACCCTTCGAACCAGCTTCTTCTTGTGACCTCAGATATTTGTCATGGAAAACCTTATTTTTGGTTGCCATTACTTCTGCCAGACATATCTCTGAGCTTCAAGCTTTATGCATCAAGAGTCCATACTTGATTTTTCATAGAGAGAGAGTGTCTTTGAGAACTAATCCTTCATTTTTGCCAAAAGTCATCTCTGAAATGTCCATTAATCAAACCATTGAATTGCCAGTTTGCTTTCCCAATCATTCAAACAGAGGAGAGTATTGCCTACATATCCTAGATATGCACAGGCAAATCCGTTTTTACTTAAACAGGAATAGCTCCTCTCGTAAATGTGACAAGTTATTTTTGGCCTATTCTGGACCTAGATTAGGATCTGCTGTTGCTAAGGTCACATTAGCTAGATGGTTGAAAGACTGTGTGACCTTCATTTATACACAACGTAATATTCCATTGCCTACTACCATGAAGGCTCATTCGACAAGGTCGGTGGCAACTTCTGCTGCCTTCCATGCCAGAGCTTCTTTACATGGCATCTGTGCAGCTGCAATTTGGGCTACAGGTGGTGTACCACAGTCACCAGTCCTGGGCCCCACTCTTGTTCCCACTCTCTACTTTTCCTCTACTTACAGCACTACAAGCACTGGTACCACCAAGGTTTTGCAAACATCTGCAAACTACAAACTGGGCGTTTGCAAACTCAAAATGGGCTGGATTATAGTCATCTCATCAGACACAGAAGCAGATCTTCAGGGTGGGTCTCAGAGCCATGGCCAGTTAAGCCAAAAAAATGCCTAAAGTAGTCATACCTTCGGGAAATCACCTTCCCCTTAGAAAACAAACCCTGCCCCAGCTACCTCAGAAGAAAAGCAGAGGGACAGCAGGGGACCCAGGTTGATAGTAGTCTGTCATTTGACACCCATGTAAGCTAAAGTAGTTGGGAAGACCTTCTACATTGCCCACCTTATCATGAAGGGATTCTCATCTAGAGAGGAAGGGGTCATCAGACTACTCATCCACTCTCATCTCATCACTCATCAGACCAATGATTGAGTACAATGCCCCAATCGATATATCTGACCCGACACTTGCAGCAGCAAAGTTCCTCACCTCACCAACAAACCAAAGTAACAAAAACATCTGTCCATCAAACCCCGAAGAACTCCAGCTCTATCTATTCAGTCACTCATCGCTTGCTCAGTCGCTACCGCTTGCCTAACATACAAGGCCATGTGCCCATAATAATGATGATGTGTCCTCACCTCAAAATCTAGATCCGTCCCTCCAAAGAGGCGAGACGGAGACTAAAACCTCACCACTATTAACTATGGCCTCGAAGGAGGGATAGATAGACGCCTCTCCTATGCTGTGGAATAACAAAAAGGTATATGTGAGGCAGAGCACCTCGCTGGCCTGGTTCAAGAGAAAGAAATCTCAATGGATGGGAGATTGAGATATATATACCCCAGGGATTACCTCAGTGTCACTGCTCAACAGGAGCACAAACAAAAGAATGGTTCCAATCCCCATACTAAAGGGGTAGAAGCCAAAAAAAACTATGGGCTAGGCTTGTAAATGCCCTCGGGCAGATAGCCTAGTATGAACCTATGAACTTATGAACCTATGAACCTCATACCTTCATCAATCATTACAAATTGGATTTGGCCTCCAGGGGATGAGCATCTTTTGCTTCTGTGGTGCTCAGGAATGTCCTTCCATGAGAGCCTCCCAGGAATAGAGGTAGCTGGGGACTCTGTCCCATGCTTAAGGAATGAAAGAGGATTAACAATATCAGATAAAGAAGTTATGTCTTACCATAACGTTCCATCTGTATTGTTGATCCTCGTTCAGTCATTACGACCCTCCCTCCTTCCCCCTCCTGTGGCTTCTAGTGGATCTCACCATCCGGTTCTCTTAGGTCATTTGACCAGAGGTAGCCTCTACTTCTTTTGACTTGCAAACTCAATCTGAGGTAACGGAGAGGGGGATTATGGGTAAGAGTTTAGCTTGAGAGTTTGTAGCTGATGCGAGCTTGGAAAATGGCCGACTCAGTTCTGAGGTCGAACTGATACCCATGCGTAATGACTGAACGAGGATCAACAATACAGATGGAATGTTATGGTAAGACATAACTTCTTTTTTCTGCTTCTTGTCTTTCTGTTAATAAAGACCAGAGAGAGACTGTGCCAGTGAAATCCTTTCCAGTGTTTCAACTAAAAATGCTGGAGAGAAGGAAGGGAGCACCAGAGTTGACTAGAAGGATCTAGATTGCATTGGAAATGAAGCAGAGACAGGATTTGGGAGATGGAGATGAACAGATATGAAACCAGTAACGTGGAAATCGACAAATGTGGGATTATAAAGCAGTAATTATATTTTTGAATTATGATAGAACAGGAAATCTCCAAATATTGCACTTTTTTGGATGTTGTTGGACTTGTGTGGGACTCCAAATTAATGCATTACTTCATATAATTAATGTTCGGAAAAATACGTAGGGGAGAGGAATAGCAGGGAGAGAGTTAACTGTAACAAAATTTTTTCTTAATAGTACTATTTTTATAGTGCACGATTTTCTTTGCATGTTGTAAAGTAAAGATTTCTCTGTTAATTTTTAAGTATAATGTGGATACTGTTGTAAACAGGTGCTCCTGTATTTTTCTCTCTTTTTTTTTCTTTCTCCCTTCTTTCTTTCTCCTTCATTTTAAAAAATGTAGGCACTGCAATGTAAAAAAAAAAAAAAAAAAAGAAGAAAAGTCTGGCTAAAAAAAGCATGACAAAAGAAAAATTAATGTGCTTTTTCACATTCTTTCATGGAGGTGACTGGATTGGGACCCCTGTCTTGATTTAGTAACAGATTTTAAGAGAAAGCAAGTAAATGAAAAAGAGCATTGAATATTATAAGCCTTTTTTCTATGAAATAAATGTTTGCTTAGTAGCAATTCTGTATCTGGTCTTCATGTCTCCATGCAGACAATCTGATAAAGAGAAATTGACTACAATCTGATAAAGAGAACTTGGCTAGAAGAAAACGTGACTAGTAGATATTCTCTGAAAGCATTCAGGTATTTTCCCAGCTGGGAGAACTACAAAGATAAGACAAAACCAGACAGCACTTAATAGAAGCATAGTCTGAACCATGTGTCTTAACATGGATAACGTTTCTTTTAGGTTAACTCTAGTTTGTGAGTGTGGCTGTCAGTTTGAGACATTTATTTCTATTAGGAGGGTAAAACTTCAATAATTGAAGGCGTACATAGATTTCTGTGTTAATCTTAAGTTAATAGGATTCAGGGGGTATTGGTGTTTTTTTTTTAATGGCTTTCAATAAACAAAAAGTTTTGAAGATATGACATAGGCTTAAATGGATATCGCAAGAAACAAATGTATAAAAGTTCAACCTCCCAGACAGTGTATGCATGTAACAGAAAAGCTGGAACTAGGCATTTAGCAAAAAAGCTGTTATACATAAAAGGTGGGAATAATAACTTTTTAATACAGCGATGCTTTCTGTAATGTTTTTAAATGTTAATGGTCTCACAGATAAATACAAAAAGAGAGTAGTGATTTATATTAAAAATGTAGAGTGCAAATAGCTATGCTACAGGAGACACACTTGGAAAGAACCAAATGTGAATTTGATAAAAAAAAAAAAAAAAAAAAAGGTTTTCAGGATGGTCCTTGGACAGAAGAAAAGATGAGTATTTATATTAATTGCAAGAGCAGCTCCAATAGTGATAGAAGAGGATAAAAAAGATAATGGTAGATTTGTAGTACCGGGGGCTACTGGCAAGGGAGGAGGAGAATTACACTGGCGTGTATTTATATTCTACCTAAAACTGCTATGATGGAGCCCAAGAAAATTTTGGGAGAAATAATCAGCTTTCAGCAAGGAATATTACTTATGGGTGGGGACTGGAATTTGCAGCAGTGAAGATGTGTATGAGGGGTCCATAATGGAAAATATAACAAAGGAGAGTAGACTTTTGAAGAAATTTATGAAAATATTTGGCATGGAGGATGTGAATTCCATATTAGGAGTTCAGAAGATGCCAGTTTGCACATAAATGTTCTGGAGATGAGAGCAGTGCTCTTCGTGTTGCGAGAATTTCAAGATGTTCTTCACTCCAGGACAATTGCATTTCAAACAGACAACATGTCAGTCGTTTGGTACATCAGCAAACAAGGGGATACCAAATCGTATCCATTTTATCGAAGAAACTCTCGGAGTCTAGCAGTGGGCAATCTCTTCTGACCACTTTCTTTTAGTGATGCACATTCCGGGGAAATGCAAAGTAATTCTGGACAAACTGAGCATGTGCATTCTTCTTCTTCCACTTGAGTGGTCCCTCAACGAGAAAGTGGTAGATGCGATTTCCCATCACTGTGGCCAGCCATGTTGCAGTCTTTTTGCCTGTTCCCTGAACAAGTGCAGCAACTACTTTGCCCTGATTCCCCCACAGGGGCAGTCACCAAGGGATGCTCTACTTCACGATTGGTCCCCCAGTCTCCATTACACCTTCCCACCAACCCCATTGATTCCCAAATTTCTGCAGAAAGCTGCCAGGTTGAAGAGCACAGAAATCCTCATTGCCCCCTGATTGGCCACAACAGGTTTGGTTCCCCTTCCTGTGGCCTTACCTACTTCAACCCCCATGGAACCTAGATCCGACTCGGACCTCCTGTCTTACCCAATGGGTATGTCACCCCCAGATATACCAAACCTCAAGCTGACTGCTTGCTTCTCCAGTACCCTTAGTAGCAAGACAGCTTATGCTGTCATCTCCTGTCCGACATATACTTTTATCTGCCCACAAACCCTCTACAAGAAAAACGTATTCCATTAAAAGGAAAATGTTTGCCCTTTGGGCTCAGCAACATAAGCTTGATCCTTTAGATTTCCTTGCTTAGAGTACAGGTAGCAGCTGAGGAAGAAGAAAGATCAACAACACAGATGGAACATTATGGTAAGTATATAACTTCTTTTTATTCCTCAAGGTACTAAAACTGGAATAGGCTAGACAGACGTTCCATTTCACAGGAACAAGTGCATTTAACTGAAGGTCTTGATACATGCCCAGTAACTATTTTAGATCATGCTCCAATAATAACTAAAACTAAAACACAGGGTAGTGAAAAAAAATGAGACACTGGCATGTTCCCACCTCTCTGTTAAAAAGAAGAATTTTAGGAATGGGTAGTGGAAATTATTCAGGAGCTATTAGAGAAGATAGATTTTTTTCTGAAAATATAGCCAGGTAGTGGATAAAATTAAAGTGGAGTTTAAAAGTAGGGTGGAAATAAAAGAAAGGGAGCTATGGTTAATAAGTAACAAGAATTATTTAGAGGGACTTACAAATGTTAAAGTATTACAGACTATGGGGAATCTCACAGAGGAAGAAGAGGAGCAACTGCAGAATGCTAAACAGAAAATAAGGGATTACCTCGAGAATATGCATGGAAGTAGAAAGATTGTTGTTAAGCAACTGTTTTTGATAATAACTCTAGAGCACAAAAGCTTTTAACACGATGACTCGGGAACAGGAAGTAGAAAGGGCTGTCACCAAGCTTAGAGAACCTGCAACAAGGATGGTAACGAGATCATGTAGTGGTATTAGAACTATTCAGAAATTCTATGAAAGTCTGTATAAAGCCGTGAAATGTGGAAATAAAGAAAGGGTACAAATGGAAATGTTTATGGAAGGATTAAATATGCCAAGCTTTAGAGATAGGTGAGGCTCAGTTACTAACAGTTGGTATAAGAGGAGATGAGATAAAAATTGTGCTTTATAACAAATCCTCAGGAAAGTCACCAGGAATAGGTGGTATTCCTGTGGAAGTTTGGAAGCTAGGAGGGAAGAAACTGATAAACATCTGGAAGGTTTTGTTTAACAGTATTTTAAGAGGAGGAAAAATACCAACATTCTGGAAGAAAGCAGTTTTGGCTGTAATACCTAAAGAAGATCCATCAGATCCAGTTTCATACAGGCCCATTTCGATACTAAACCATGATTCTAAAGTGTTTATGTCTATAATGGCTAATACAATAGCAGAAGTGATGCCAAATTTGATGGATATGGATCATTGTGGTTTTGTGGGGGGAAAGCAAACATTTGACAACATTAACAGAACACTGATGATCCAGAGGGAAGCTGAATGAAAGAAAATACCACTGTTGCTGTTGGGTCTTGATGCAGAGAAAGCATTTGACAGAGTAAGCCGGGACTTTGTGGACAGCGCAATGAAAACATTTGCATTACTGATAAAATTATAAGGTTGATTACGAGGATATGTAAGGGATTGGAGGTGAAAATTAAAGTGGGTGGGGTCCTCTCAGATAATTTCTGCTTGAGCAGAGGAACCAGGCAGGGGTGTCCTTTTTCCTGTTTGTTATTTGTATTATATTTAAAACCATTGGCAAAGGAAATAAAGGCCTTCGAAATTCAAGGATATATTTGGTATGGTGGTCAAGAAAAGCTGGTTCTATTTGCAGATGATATTATTTTATATCAGACAAAATCAGAAAAGGACATTATAGTGTTGTGGAACATATTGAGAAAGTTTCAAATCTTTTCATGATATGAAATTAATGAAGCTAAAACAAAGACAATAGCGGTAAATTATGTACCCACATGTGAACTGTTCAGCAATGTCCATATTTATGGGGACATGACAAAATGAAGTGTTTAGGAGTATAGATTAAAATGATTCCGGTGTGGCAGCTAAGGATATGTGGGAAGAGACTAAACAAAAGATAATACAAAAACTGAGAAAATGGAAGCTGTGTTATATGGCTAGTAAGATACAAGTAGTTAAATTGTTTTAGCCTCTACGCAGGTCAGGCATACTTTTATCCGGTGTATAAACACCTAAAGGTCAATCATGAAACATTGAACCCTTAAGATCGAAAACGGCCATTTCCACACAGTGAAACAATGCCATTGGCCAAAAAAAAGTTATAAACAGAAATAAACTGGGGGCTTTGCTCCCCACACCCCTCCTAAGTAAATATACCAACTCCAAGAACGCTCTACAGCGGAGAAAGAACAAAATCCGCATAACGGCCAAACGACTGATTTCCCTGTGTGGAAACGGCCGTTTGCAATTTTCAGACTTCGACATTTCTTGATCAAACTTTAGCTGTTCGATAACCTAAGGTTTCGATCACATAATAGGGAACTAGTTTTATCAACCATTGGAGAAGTTGTGGATAGCAATTAAAAAAGAGCTAAAAAAATTTTATCTGGGAGGGGAAGATGGCAAGAGTCAAGTGGGATACAGTGGAACAAGGCAGATTGGTATTACCCAATTTGACAAGGTATTTCAGAGCAAAACAGGCTTCCATACATAGCACAAGCAGAAAACTGTAATTCAAAGTAGAAAGGGATAGTGATGAAACGGGAGAACTCAAGAAACCAGGACAGACTGGGGTTTTGGATGCAGACCTTTAAGGAGGATAATAATAATCATACAGAATATTATATTCATAAAGTAGCAGAAAGTATTCTAAGAGCTAAGCCAACATGGGAATGGAGAAAGGAGATTCTGCCAATAGGGATGACTGCAATTAGGGATACAAACTATAGGCAAAAGGGGGCTGGATGTATTGGAGAAAACTGGTAAAATGCCCAAGGTATTGGGAGCAAATAACTAGAGAGGGAACGGTAATAGAATAGGAAGAGGCCAAGAATCTAATTGGACTGCAGGTTAGAGATTGCCTTCTATATCAAGGATTGATAACGTAGTATAGGTAAAGAGAATGAAATATGGGGCCCTAAATGAAAGCCCAGCACTGGTAGAGTTTTCAGTAGAATCTAGAACAGATGTTGTTGTTAAAAAGGAATAATTAGTAGATGATATAAAATATTGCATGATAACTATAAAAATCAATCAGAGGAGGTTAGAAAGGATTGAGAGGAGAGATTGGAGAAGCAATTTACAAAGAAACAGTGGGAGGATATATATATATATATATATATATATATATATATATATGTCTCCCAAATATGCAACAACATCTAGAAGATTTAAGATTTTTGCTTGGAAATCTTTGAGATATTTTTATGTCCCAAGTAGACTCCAGAGAATTTTCCTCAGGTAGACAGCAAATGTTGGAGGTGTGATGTGGAAGAAAGAGGTAATTGGGAACATATCTTCTGGGGGTGTAATGAGTTAACAGACTTTAAAGATTCTCTGCAGACTACTATATCAGAGATGCTGGGTGAGCGACTTGATGTAACTAAGGAAATTATTTTTCTGAGCAATGATACAGTATCGGAATTGCCTCACCATAGCAAGACCTTGCTGAGACTAATTATGTTGGCTGCCAAAAAAGCAATCAGTAAAAAATGAAAATCAACTTGTAATCCAACTGTGCTAGAAGCAGTGACTATAGTAACAGAGGTAAAACAACTGGAATTGGGATCTTTAGAAAAGGGTAGCATCAAATTACATAGGAAAAAGAGTATTGTGGGAGCAATACATACAGAGGATGAATGAAGTTTGAAAGAAGGCAGGACTTGAATGAGGTATGTAATGTTTCATTGACAATGATTGGGTAGATTACAAGTGATGTAATGTTAGGAACTAGAATTATGTCAGTATGGTATGTGATGTAAAATGCTTGCAATTGGGATTGTGTCAATATGGTTTGTTTTCATTTATATAAATGTATTGATTTATTTTATTTTGACATTTGTTAGCCTGGTTTGTCTGACTGAGCTTGAGCCCTTTTTCAGCGAAGGCCTGGGGAGAAAAGCTCCATACAGTAAAAATCAGAAATTGTAGTTGCAGAAGCAATTTCAGATACAACTGTGGCTGTGGAAATCAGTACAATCAGAAGTGAAATACATAAGTACATAATCGCATAGGCAGTGTAGTGAGTACAGTTATGTATATGTCTCAAGATCCATTATATACAGATCAACTTTAATATGTTCTTAAGTGTGAAGTTATGTTTCAAGTAGAGAGGGTGAAGGTAGTGAGCAGGGAGAGAAAAAGGGCGAGTGTTGTAAAGGAATTTATGAAAGTAAAGGAGTAGGGGTGGTAGAAGGTTTGTAGAAAGAGATGGACAGGTGAATTAAGAGATTCAGAGAGTTAGGTTGGACATAGGCAGGAGCATGATCAGAGGTTCAGTAAATGGTCTTTTAAAACTTTTTTGAAGTTGTGAATATTGTGTATAGTTCAAATGCTCAGGAGATTTTGTACCAGGCTGAGGCAACAGAGTTAGCTATATTTTGTTGGTCAATTGTTCTTCTAGGCTTAGAGATTTCAGGGAGAGAGTGTTCTGAGCTCTGACGTGAGTGACTGGGGGTGTATGTGGAGAAAAGGGAAGAAATGGCAGGGCATAAGGTAGGTTTGTAGAGGATGAAATGTTTGAGTAGCAGTTGAGAAAGAAAGAGCAGGGTGGGGAATTCTAGCCAGCTAAGGGATTTCAGAGAGAGGTAATGGTGTGATTTGTATGGTTGTGTGGCAACAAACCTAGCGATTTTATTATAAGTTAGTTCAAGTTTAGCCTTAAGAGAGGATCGTAGGTTTGTTAGTAGTGGAGAGGCATAAAATAGACTGGGGAGAAGGTAGGCTTGGGCAAGGGAGAGTCTTCAGTGCATGGTGAGATATTTTTTGTTAAGATGGAGAAAGCCCAGTTTGTGATGAGTCTTTTTTTGTACAATTTTGGACATGAAAGTCAAGTTTAAGTTGGCCGTCGATGATGCTGCCCAATAGCTTAGTGTGTGTATCAACTTTAATTGTGGTGTTACTGAGAGATATGATAATAATTGAAGATTTGTGATGGGAAAGAGATTTTGGGAGGAAGAAGATAAGTTTGTTTTGGGGGGGTGAGGAAAAGTTGGTTATTAGGTAACCAAATTCAACAGAGATGAAAGAGTTTTGGGTAAGAGTGTGGAGGTGAGAGAGATTATCAGAAGTGGTGATGATGGTGGAATCATCTGTGCATATTATAAGAGAGAGGAGTGAGTGCAGGAAGTGTGAAGACAGTTTATGAAGATTTTGAACAGCAGTGGTCCGAGAATAGACCCTTGAGAACCCCCTGTTTTGACTGATAGGAAGGCTGAGAAGGAGGACAAGCCACTTGACAGATTGCTGTCTGTTGGCAAGGTAGCTAGCAAACCATTTAAGACTTTGCCTAGACAGGCTAAGTTCAGAGAGCTTAGTGAGGAGCTTTTGGTGGGATACAGTGTCAGAGGCTTTGGAGAGGTCTAAGAATAGACAGGAAACTAGTTTGTTATTGTCTCTGGCTTGGGCGATAGTGTGAGTGAAGGAAATTAGTGCTGTGGTTAGGGCGGAATCTGTGTTGGGTCGGATTGAGTAGCTTTTCCTGAAGGAGGTAATCTAGGAGTTGGTTATGTATACATGTATCAAGTATTTTAAAGTGGGGGGATAGAATAAGTATGGGTCAGTAGTTTGTGAGGTCAGTGGAGTGACCTCCTTTGTGGATCGGTATAGTGAAAAATTGTTTCCAGATGACGGCAACACTGTTTTCTTGGATAGATCATTTGATCAGAATCAAGACTGGGTAGGCAGTTGAGCTAGCAACAGGCTTTAGGAAGAGAGGTGGTAGATTGTCAGTTGAGGGGGAGCATGGCTTTAGTTTGCATAGCAGAGATTTTATGTATGAAGTAGGGCTGGCCCTTGCAAGTGTGCATGCCACTTCAGTAAACCTTCAAAAGAAAGCCTTTAAGATAATAGTTAATCTAAAGATTGAGGGGTGAACCAGTCAGCATCAGGGTTCAGAAGGGAGGAGTGAATGCACTAAATGTATGATTACCTGTGTCATAAGGACTAATTTAATAAAGATGTTTCTTGTTTAAAAAATGCAGAGGTACTCACTTGTAACTTACAAAAAGATCAGAGACCTCCCAAACGGAAACCACTTACACATGTAACAATGCAATAAACAGCCACAACACAAAATATCACACACCAATGTCTCAACAAATAAACCCATAAGGCGTAATACTACAAAACCTAATGTCTTGGTCATGGGTGACTCCATTGTGAGACACGTGGATGTTCCCCTCTTATGCTCAGTTCTTTACAAATGTCCCCTGTAGCACAGGTATTTGCACTTTGCATTTTTTAATATAGTTCACTACTCTTTCTTTTTGTATATATCTGTGAGACTGTTCACATTTAAAGATAATATAGAAAGTGTTGTCATTGTGTTAAGAAGTTCTTATTCCCTCCAGTTATGTGTAACAGCTTTTTTTAATGTCTAGTTTCAGCTTTTGTGTTACATGCATATGCTAATGTTTGGCAAGTTGATCTTTTATACAGTTGTTTCTCGTCATAGCCATTTGAAACCATGTCACATCTTACACAACTTTTTTTGGTGAAAACCCTCAAATAACCCCCCCCCCCCCAGAACATCCCTAAAACCTACTAACTTAATACTAACAAACGCAACTGTGTACATCTTCAAATATTGAAGTTTAACCCTCCTAATAGGAACAATTGTCCAGATTGATGGCCATAGCCATAGTCTTGGATTAAGTTATATGGAAGATTATCTATGCTAGGACACATGGTACAGCCTGTGCTTTTATTTCTACTAAATGCTGTCTGTTTTTGTCTTATATTTATTCCTCTCCTATACTGGAAGAACACTTGAATACTTTCAAAAAACATTATCTCCTAACCATTGATAGAAATATTCTGATTTTATCGCCCCTTATCAGATTGTCTCCATAGATTCAGGAGAACCAGATACACAGTTGCCTCTGCTTTACTAGTATTGTGTCTGGTGTACAGTGAGTAGTCATTTTCCACAAACGCTCGTCTATTCCGCACTTTTAGTACTTTGTCCTTCTGCCATACCTTTGTCTCATTTATTGGTAGAGGAAAAATGTTTATTATATTCAGTGTTCTTTTTTATTTGCTTTCCCTTAAAATGTGTTACTAGATCAAGATAAGGGCATTTAATCCAGGCATTCTCCTATGCAGTAGCAAGAAAAAGCATATCAGTCTATCATGCTCTTTTGTCCAGATTTTTCTTCTCTTTTTACATTGCAGTCCCTACATATCTTAAAACAGAACAAGGAGAAAGAAAGAAGGGAAAAAAAACAGGGAGCCTGTTTACATAAGTATCCCTATTACACTCGGAAATAACTGAGAAAGCTTTACTTTATAACATGCAGATTGTCACGCATTATTAAAAATACTACTGTTTAGAACATTTTGTGTTACCTACAGGGAACTCTTTCTTTCTTTTCCCCCTAAATGTTTTTCAAACATTAGTGGCATGAAGTAGGGCATAGCTTTGGAGTTCCTTACAATTGTAACAAAGTCAAAGAAGTCGGATATTTCCAGGTTTTACTTCTGTCATGTTTCACAAATATAATTAATGTAATCCCACATTTATTTGTCAATTTCTGAGTTGCTGGTTTTCTTCCTGTTAATATGCATCTAGGAAATCCAGTATCTGCTTAATTTCCAATGTACTCCTAGTTCTTCATCAATTCTTGTGCTTTTTTTCTGTGTCTCACGTGTTTTCATTTGAAACATGGAAAAGGTTTTAGGTTTTACTGGCACAGTCACTCTATGGGCTTTATTACCAGAAGAACAAGAAGCAGAATTTCCTTCTGTTTGATAGCCCACTTTTTGTTATACAAGCTTGTGTATTTCCTACTTAGCAAGTTCTGCATCAAAAAATTATTTTGACCCTCTAGAAAGAATATTCTGAAAGTAGCTGGATACAGCAGCTTGAATCTCATGCCGTGACATTCCCTTATTACTGGAATAAATTTACCCGTCTCCTGCCTGGTGTGCAGTAAGTAATCATTTTCTACAGACACTAATGTGTCCCACTTTTAGTATTTTGTCCTTCTGCCGCAGTTTTGTCAGGGTCAGCGTTTTCTGCTGGCAGGATTGCATCTTTACTATTAAAGGTCTAGGCTGCTTTCTCATGTCAAGGTTTGGAGCATACACACAGTATGCCTATTCAATTAACAGCTCCTGCTGTGGAATACCAGTTCAGTTGCTTATTTGTGCTTTCATAAAATTAATACAGTCTGTTCCTTCCAGTTTCTCTGGTACAGCTGAAAATCTCAGGTTTTCCCTAAGTGTTCTGTTCTCTAATTCTGTTATTTTTTGAAATGCCTCTTCTTGAGCAGTCTCATAATTCAGCCAGCCTTTTCTTCATTTTGACCTCTCAGTTTTGCAGTTTTATCACCTCATCTGAATTTCTGTTTAAAGCTTCTTACATTTTTTTCCAGATTTTATTTGAGTTGATATACTTCTTCAGTGTTTCATTTATTTTAATCAGTTGTGAGTACATTTGACTTATTTTTTTCCGCTAGATTACTAGAAGTCATGCCTTGCACCAAAGCTGGAACTTGCACTGCTTTTTGTCGAACAGCTACAGAATTTTTCCCAGTCAGTGTTTGCTCCTTACCTTTTGTAATTTTCTTTCAAATTCTGTGAATTTCTTTTTTGCTGGCATGCAAGTAGTGCAGTTTTCTAGCCAGTTGCTGAAATTTATCCAAAAAGACAAGTTCATTGGCTCTGTTTTCTGAGTTTCTGTTTTCACACTGGGAGAGCGGACATTAAGCTGCTATTCAGTGTGCAGTCATATTGGAAGTCCCTGTTCACAGCCTTCTTGTCATAGAAGAATGTAATGTAAAACCCATAGAATAGTTCAGTGGCTTTATCAGTTTTTGTGCATGAGTCTTAAGTTTGTTGTATTTTCTACAAATGGTGCTTCTTGTGTCCCTGTGGAGTTTTAAATATTTTCCACTTTCCTTGTGTAGTTTAGGTAGTGTGATTTATACAGCTGCTTGCTGAACAGTTCATACAGTGCTCATCCCATTGCACAAACTTTAATGCTGCATCTTCATTTTGATCTTCAGATGGTTCCTCAAGATGCTGCAGTGCTGCTGCTGTGAACAGTGGTTTCACGAGTCATGTACCCAGTGTCTGTCCAAACCGCTGCTGTATGGAGACAGGTGAGTATCTCTATTATTGAGGGTAGAAATGATATACTTAGAGTCTGAAGTTTGTTTTCTGCATGTTTGGAGGAGCTAAATCATTTAGGGGATCAGATCACCTCTTGCATTGTGTCAGACATGAATTAATCAAATGGAACTTTGTTTTTCTCTCTCTCTCTTTTTATTTATTTATTTTTCTCCACTGTTGCTGCTGTCAGGCTTATCTGTGCCAGTTCCTTGATAGTCCCATCCTGGGAGACACCCATCATAAATTGAGCATCCCAGACTGGGGAAGGGTCTCCCTTCCAGGAGAGTCCGGCTTGCAAGAAAGCTTCTGAATGCATTATTAAGGTTTCTGAAAGTTGTTGTGCTATGCATCTTCAGGTGAGATGGGGCCAGGTGATGAGCTGTTTTACTGCAGTTTGCAGTGAGGCTTTCCCGTATGCCTTCTCCCCAGCATGTCAGTACTACACATGTAGACTGGATGAATAATAAGGTGTGGTTACCTGAAGATGTTTCTTCCCCAGGACAAGAACAAGCATGCCTCTTCAGCATTCCCATCCCATTCCACAGCCTATCATTCCAAGCCCTGCCCTCTGCCAGGACTTGATGAATTACTTGCCCACATTGAAAGTATTTAACATTAATTGTCATTGTTTTGTCTTGTATTGTAGAGTGTAATGGCTGAATAAGAACTCTAGTTGAACAGGAGATTGCTGTCACCATCAGTGGTGCTATAAGTCTTGTTATAGAGATCGACGAGTCCAAGAAATGGGGAGAATAACATTTTCTTCTGTTGTATTTCTAAGTTAATAGACTCTTTTGGTGAAGTGGGTTAGAAAATGTGTTACTGTGCAGCCTGAGACATGGACAGTAGACTAAAGGAATAATGAAATTAATGCAGGGAGGAACTTGCTCCACTGCTGCAAAGACATGGTGGCTATCTGATCCACTGTTCCAAGTTTGGATGTTAGCCTGGGTTGTTAGTTGGGTTAACCAGCAAGATATGAGGAAATAATGGATGGTCATTTTCTCTTCTCTTTTTTTCTGTCTCCAGTAATTCTCACCATTAGGCTTACCCCTCCCACACTGTCAGCCCCTCTGTTTACCTATTTTTTTTTCCCTCTGGGCAACAGTCTTTTCTGGCTTATTTGTTCCCTAGGGATAAGGAGTGAGTGTACCAAGAGTATTACCATTATTATGAGGTGCATTGGTGTGTAACTTCTTTAAGCCCCAACTCCACACACATTCTTATTTTAATCCTAAGTAGCTGACACCGGCCTTTTTGATGTGTGGCACACCTTCACATGACATAATTTATTGACCCTCCCTTCTTTGTAGACAAGTGTCTCATGAGCACATGCCTCTCCCCCAGAGAAAGTTGAGCAGACATAAACTCATCACCCCCGCCCCCCCAACACAGACACGCAAGCCAGCTCTAGCAGGAATCTGAGATGCTCACTTTGTCAGTCTTGGTGAGGTTGGCAAGGGGTGAAAGCATGAGTCTGTGATTTGGAAGTAAGATTAAGAGGTATGATTGATGCCTTGAATGTTGCATATGGAAGGATGTATGAATGACACCTTCATGTTCAGATGAAAACATCCAACCATTGTACCACTTCACTAGTGCTCTCACTGCCTGACTTTTAGTACAGGAATCCACCCTTGCATAAGGTTATACCTAGGATCACCTGGTAAGGAGAGCAAAAGTTAGGGTCCTCACTGACAAAAGTTATTGACCAGAAGCCTGAGTATAAGCAAGGACTGTGTGAGAAATTGGTGGGAACTTAAAATAATTTGGTGAGGGGCTTTAGGTGACCTTCTTTTCTGGAAAATGCTACATGTGTCTGAGAGCACATAGCAAGATTTTCTTTAACACATGGATTCCTTTGAGAAAGCCTTATAATTTTTAGTATTTAGAGTATTTGATATCTGTTTTCATCAGCCAAAGGTCCTTCTGGGGTTGATTAGTGGCCTGAGCAATGGAAGATTGATTGGAGAGGGAAGCAGAAAGATTAGATACCCAGTGACCAACTCCTGTGTCTTGATGTTTTGGTGGAATGATGAGGAGCCATTGCTCTGGTGTCTTGTATGTGGAAACCAGGATGATGACACCAGTAGGCTTACAGCACTAAAGTCTCTCTCAGATGTTGTAGTATTTTGAAAATATAGTCTAAACATGTTGACATCAAAGCGTGCTATGCTGTGCTCTGTAAGGGGAAGTTTAGCTGCACCTGGAAAACTCTTTCAGCCTGCAGTATACTCTGAGAGCTCACTGACTAGAACTACCTTGGAACACATGCCATTCTAATTGATGCTTACGCTTGATGATGAATTATGTTTAAGCTAGCCCATGTGAGGTAAGTGAATTTTGTTGCTGCTGGTCCCCTTGTCCATTTTCAGGGAATTTATGGAGAAAGGGGATTAAAATCCACTCATAGAACAAGTGCAAATATGTAAGAACCAACAGAATAATTTTAATATCATTAAGACAGGTAGTGTAGTAGTGCAGAGGAAGCATGCTGGGCCCATGACTGAATTACTGATGAATCAAAGCCATCCTCTGCTGTGCACGGATGACATAAACTAGGAATTATATACATAGTAAATTAAGAATTTAGATAATCATAAACTGCCTTAGATGACCCACAAAAGGGAAGAGGACCATGCAAGGAATATTTATCACAAGACATATAGAATATTTCTTTGAGGTCAGAGTGAAGTGGGTGAGAGGCAAAGAGCTAGAGACCATGAGAAACATGCACTGAGAACAGCTGTTAACAAAAAATAAGCTCTTCGTGTTATAGAGCCGTTCCACTGTATTAAATTATTGCATGTGCTGCTGCGTGTAATAGTTTATAGACTTAGACTAGAAGTGACTAAAGTGTAGTGTTTCTTCCTGTTTTGAATGTGGTCATCTGTATGTTTGCTTTTAGGTTTTATCGGTTTCATTGCGCTGTTTGCAATCAGGGACCAGAGACTGTTGAAAGACTTCACCTGCAGTGGTAAATATTTTATTAAATGTGTTTTTTTTGTGTGTGACATTATTTAGAGACTTCTTACAAATATTTTTAACTGTGCTTTCATAACAGATTGACAAAAGGCAACATTTTTTGAAAAAAAAAAAGGGTTATCAGAATTCCGGTGATGATCTTCCTACAGCTCATTTTCCCATCCCCAGTGTTTTTTCGCCCAGTTTGAAATTTGCAAGAGCTTAGCATGTTTGAAGATGGTTTTAAGAGGGACTGTGTTCATGGACCATGTGATGCGAAGGGCTCCAGTTCCACACTCTTTTCTGTAAGTGCATTACTTCCAAGATTGCTCCACCTTGGGGAACCAATTTTACACTTTTTTTCTAAGGTGGTGTGACCTTGGAAGCAATATACTTGAGGTTAGGGATGTGCTCCCATGTTGGGGGATGCAGGAGGAACTCAAAAGATTTTTGTAGTCCTACCTGTTTAAGTATCCCATATTAGAAAAAGTATTTATTGGTATAGCGTTATCCTAAATATGGAAAATGAAAAACTAGGACAACAGAATATCCCCCCCCCCCCCCCAAAGCAGAGTTAGGTTAAAGTAAACTTGAAGGTAGTGGAGTAGGTGGTGGGTTAATAGAAGTCATTAAGTGCAAAACGGTTTACAGTTCTATATGTGCAGACATAACAACTGTACCTATTTTCGAGGAAGGTTCCTATTTTCAGGCCTGATTTTCCCCATCCCATGATGTACCTGTTTTTGGAGGTATGTCCTTATTTTCAGGCTTGATTCACTCCTTCACACAATTTTCTGAATTGGACAAGATGTTTGTAGTTATTTAGTGCATAGGAAACCACACTACATGACCAGCATACTAGTAGCACCAATACTGCAAAGAAAGAGGACTTACATGTTTCCTCTCTTTTTCAGAAGGAAAAATAAATGATTTTGTGAGTTAACTTTTTGCAATGTCATTCAAGTCTACAGATCTTACTCTGTGTCTTTGATAATATGCCTATACATTTATGCCATTTTTTTGTCATCTTATGTTTTTTAAACTTGTGTTTGAGTACTTTCTGACATTTCTACTAGAAGTGAGGAGAGTTGTGTGCTCTCCATTCATCCTCAACCCCTTTTTCCATTTTTATGCTAATTAGGTGTCCAGATTTTTGGCTAGATATACCTACTTTGCAGGTGCTTTTGTACCTGTTGCTAATATAGTTGTATGTAAATGTGTGTGGGAAGTTAACATGAGGTGTGAAGGGATGAAACCACAGCAGGCTGTGAGGACTTGGTAGTTTATTTTAGCTTTGTTTTACAAATGACCTGCAAATGATTCTGCTTGCAGATCTCTGAGGATGGGGGTGGGTGGCATACTGCAGCTTAAACATCATTAGGGTACTGTTTGGGTCGCGCTATAATGTTTGGCAAATGTTTTCTTTAGCAGTCTTCTCTCAGACCTTTGTACTTGCACTACCTGTTGGCATATGCTTTCTTTTTTATTTAAATACTTTTTATTTGATAATGTAGACAATATAAAATTAAAACAATAACAGATAATAAAAACAATATGTATAACAATGTGCATCTATAATGTATGTAAGATATTTGGTTAAATTAATATACGAGAGAAAGTTTAGATAACAGTCTTGCTTATAAAATACATGTGGTGGTTTGGTAAATACTTTCTGTTCCCAACTGTGCTGCTTTTATAGTATCATAGGAGATTACTAGGCTATCAACCCGGGGGTCATTTTAAGCATAGCCATTTCATTCCAGTGTAGTTCCATGGAAATGCTAGTCAGTACCCAAGATTGCATTTAGTGATGACTGCCCATGATCAGAAAAGTAGTGGGCGCTATCCCCAGAAAGAATTTATGGTGCCCCATCCACTCTTCCAGTTTCCCCTTGAACAATGTTATAGAAGTGCTCTGTTTCACATGAATTGGTAGCCTATTCCAAAGACGCGGCTGCCGCTAGGAGATAAATCTGTCCCTCCAGCATGTCCTGTTTAAGTCGCAGGCCATGATTACGTCCCAGGAACCTGTAGCCATAGTCCCGTTTGATTTACTGATATGCAGCAAGTTCATTAGGTTTGGGTCTTTGGTTGCTCTGTAGGCCAGGTGCAAGTCATCACTAAGAAGTCTCTATGATACAGAGTATATTGACAGGGACTTTAGTCAGTCTGTGTAAGGCACATGCTGGAGGCCTTTGATCTTCTTTGTTAGAAGCCTCTGAGGTCTCTCCAGTTGCTGCAGGTGCTTTGTACGGTACATTACGAACAGGGCATTATACTCAGTTATGTGCCGGATTAGTGGCTAGTATAGAGGGGTTATAACCTGTTTGCTCTCAAAGCGATGTCTTTACTAATCAAGTGTACTACGTGGAAAGTCTTTCCTACTACAGTAGACACATGATGGTCAAAGTTAAGGCTGCAGTCAACTTGTGATCCGAGGTCCCTTACTACTTTGTGGGTACTTAGGGTATTTTGTTAGTTTGATAGAGTGAAGGGACTTTGCTTGTGCCGAAGGGAATGATGATGCATTTCTTTGCATTCAGTTTTAGACCGTGACTAATACACCAGTCGTCGGTCTGCATGAGACCCTCCTGGAATATACTGACATAATTTGGGGATTCAGTGATTGCACTTAGTTTGTAGTCATCTGCAAACTTGGTCAGCCACAACCCCTTAGTTTTGACCTGAACTTCTGAGAAGTATATAACAAACAGGGGCCCAGCACCGACCCATGTGGCACCCCACTGGTAACGTGTCTGCTGGTTGATGTGGGGTCACCCACTTTGACAGTGTGTGTCCGGTTTGTGAGGCAGTTGGTGACCCAGGGTCCAATCACACAGTCCTCTCACGAATGTGCAGATAGGCCCCTTCAAATCCAATATGGCCTGGAAAATGTGCTCAGAACAAACAACCACTACAGACAGACCCAGAAACAGCAAGTGTGTATCTGGACTATGCTACAGCTACTAGCTATCCTAGTTTTAGCGGGAAACACTAGAGAATGTTTAACACAGCAGAAAAATGGCAGTAAGACACTAAAACTTTTTAAAACAGAAGAAAAACAGCAAGGAGGCTCTAAAGAATGTTTTAAACAGCTAACAGATCAGTTACTTAAACACTGCTTGGCAGGAAAACCAGAACACCAGAACAGATAGCTTTAAGACAGTAAAAAATACCAGTAAATACTTAACAAACAGTGACAATCTCAAAAAAAGTTTTGTAAACAGTGAAAACAGCAATAACATTTGATTTAACAGACACAGTAATGCAGACAATTGCAGTACAACAGTGTAGTTTAGTGGAACTCCGGTCCGCTAATGATTGGCAGTAGAGTTTTACATGCTGGCTTGCCGGGCCTAACGCACAACCTTTAGCGAAGGCAGCCCATTCACGCATGTCGTCACACAGTAGACGCTTTAACTGAGAATCGAACGGGCAACGTCTAACTGTGAGGCGACAACGCTACCGCAGCACCACAGTACCCAGTATATAAATACAGTACAGAAGTAGGCGCAGGCTAAAAGGTGCAGTAAATGGTATAAATAAGTAAAAAAAAAAAAAAAAACAGGCAACTTATGTTCAGAAGCCTCTAGTTGTCTGGTATCTCAGCTCAGAGTTGTGGCTGGTAGCCCACCTCAGTTCAGATCGGTACAAACAAGCA
The DNA here is from genome assembly GCF_019279795.1 of Protopterus annectens. NCBI lineage: Eukaryota > Metazoa > Chordata > Ceratodontiformes > Protopteridae > Protopterus > Protopterus annectens. Next base: position 840,620,813 of record NC_056743.1, read on the forward strand.
AGCACAAAGCTGCTCAAATGGTGGGCCTAAATGCCAGAAGATAAAAACTTGAAACAATGTTTTAAAAGATTCAAAAGGACCATTAAGGGGATGTTTATTCCAAGCCCTAGACCAACTTCCCTTTACCAGACAGGGTCCAGTCAACACAGTCCTCTCATTAAAGTGCAGCTAAGCCCCCTCCAATCCAAGATGGTCTGGAAAACGTGCTCAGAACAAACAACCACTACAAACAGACCCAGATGCAGCAAGCCTGTATCTGGGCTATGCTACAGCTACTAGCTACCCTAAATTGCAGCGGGAAATACTAGAGAATGTTAAACAGAGCAGAAAAATAGAAGTGAGACAGTAAAAAAAAAAACATTTTGAAAGAGTTTCAGCTGAGAGCACCACCTTCAGTGGAGGCTTTGTATAGCAGACAGTAACTATCTCATCCTCCTGAAACAAGGGTCTGAAGCATGTTAGAGGTGTACTGATCCTCCATAAGAGGCATATGTAGGGATTAAAGGTTGCCATTCACCTGAACATGGGGAAGGGTAGCTGTGTGGAGCTGTACTGACCATACCTTTGAACTGTTTATGATTTTGCCTCAGATCATGTTTTGCTTTGTTCCTCGTAAAAGTTTAAATTTTTTTGGTAGACTGCTGAGGCTTGCAGTTAGTCAGTAAAGACAGATATTAGAGGTTAATACTTCCTACTGTTCAGAAAATGCATATTGATGCAAGCCATGTTATTTTGTTAACTTTTTAAGTGAAGTTGAGTAATATTTAAAAATTGCCCTTGATTTTAGGGTCTTTATCCCCAATTATTTTTAGCTCTGTTCAGAATTCTTGAGCATATAAGTTGAGAAGTTGAGAGGTATGGTTCTGAGTAAAATTTTAGTGTGCCCTGACAGTGTCTGTGATATGCAAACAATGGGACGAGCATGATGAAAGTCTGCATGAGTGGATTTCATGAAAGAGAATGTCCTAAACCTACCAGTATCCCTGGGCTGTCATGGTATCAAAATACCGCTGCACCATTAAGGTATTTCATCAAGGCATAGGTGACAGTAAGAATAGGATTTTGGTATTGGCCTGAACCCAGAGTGAAAAAAATGCAGTCATATAGAATGCTTAGTTGTCTCTCTGTTGCAAGCATTATACTGGTGAAATTTAATTAAGTCATAACATTTTGTTGCCTTCTTTTTCAGGGTGGATGTTGCCCATCTTATTCTTTACCATCTAAGCATGTGCTGCAAGAAAAAATATTTTGACTTTGAGCGTGAAATTCTGGCCTTCCTTAACGAGAACTGGGATAATCTGCTTCTGGGACCAGTATGTACATCTGCTTTCAGCTGTCTATTTAGCCATTGCTTTACCTCATAGTACCTTCTGGTTAAAGTAATGTGCTGTGAATTGGGGGAGGTCTGATAACTACTGTTAGTGTTGGAACCTGAAGTATTTTTTTTTGCCGTCTTTTGACCTTGTGTGTAACTGAGACAGATTTCAAAGGGATCATACAGGTCTACTATTACACTTGTGTGATTGCTTGGCTCTAAATGATTGCCAGTGTTGAAGTGACACCCCGACCCCATGTGCAAAAATGAGAAAAGGGGTTGAAGGTGGATGAATGGATGGAATGCGGAAGGCATCTGTAATTGCTTTTGTGGCCATCTGAAATACACATTCTGATTTTTGTAACTGTTCTGTTAACTGTGAAGTCTCTTTTGGATTGCTGTGGATTGAGTCATTATAGGTTGCTGCTGTCATAATTATTTGATTTTTGATGATTTTTGTAAACCGCTTGGGTTTAAGAGATATATTTTGTGAATGACTTCACGAGAAAAGTACTGCAGATAAAAAAATTTGCATCATGTAGTAGTAAAGCTGTACTTATCTCAGTTAACAAAGCTTGCTGAAAATGCAGTATTCAAAGCATTATCCATTATTAATTGCTCATAATTCATATGTTTATAGGATATGAAAATCTTAAGACAGTAATATTAAATAGTTCCACAAAAATATTTTTTCAGAATATATCCCAGCAGTTATATACAGGTTTGTCAGGTTGTTCAAAGCCGTGTACAGGCAGTCACTGGGTAAGGACAAGATCCGTTTTTTTGTCTGTCCTCAAGTCAGATTTGTATGCAAGTCTAAACACGTACATGGAACATTCTACTGTACTGACTGCAATACAGTACAGTTTGGTAGAACATTCCATACAAAAAAATATGTTAAACTTGCCTCTTTTTAAGCATCACTTCACATTTCTGTACTACAGGCATCAAGCATCACTTCACATTTCTGTTCTACCAGCATCACCTCCACTCTTTCCTAAACTTTCAGACCTCCTACTCTCATCTAGACCATAGTGAGCCTCAATACCATTTGCCCATTCTACTGTACAGTACAGTAACTGCTTCAATACTGTGTACTGTACAAGCCAGCAGTCTTGACCAATCAGATCGTCAACACAACAATCTCTTAACCAATTGGATCTCTTGTTCTCTGTGAGGATAGCTTCACGAATGGGGGAAAGGAAAGTACAACAGAATTCTTCATTTTATAGTAAGATCTGAGCAACTTTTTTATTTATTTTCACATTATTTTGAATATTGCAGCAGCCCGTTCTTATCTATGGGTCATCTTTAAGTTGGATATCTGTAATTCAGGGGCTGTCTGTAGTTACTTTTATACTGCTCTAAATGTACTTTGTGATGTCTGTAGTGTGTTATTATGTTAGGAAGGATCTGTGGTTTTGATAAACCACTGTAGTATTTTACTGAATAAAGCTTTCAGTGCCCTGTTGCATTCAGTATATTGTCTTGCCCTAAGCTGAAACAGACACTGTGAGCTGTTTCTCACTCCTCTTTGGGTGGACCAGCCTTCCAACTGATGGAGAAGGCTTTCGCTGCTGCTGGCATTTCCCGACTGTCTATACCTCCGCCCTCCTCTGGTACACTGGTTTCACAAGTCGCACCTAGTGGACACCAGGTGCAGGGGCCGCAGGACATATTCCCTCAGGAATCCCCTTTTCCAGCTTCTCCTGCTGAGGAGGTCCACCAGAAAAGTTCGTGTAAGAGGAAGCACATGGACTCCACAGAGGAGTCCCTCACCGAAGAGACAGATTTTGATGATGGGGAAGGATCCCCTCGGTCACCCTCTGAGGTATCCTTTGGTGATATCCTCGAAATCCAGAAACAGAGAGGTGACTGGCAGTCCTCTAATCCGACCTCTGAGGAATCTGTGTTCCTGCAGGCCTTTCGCTCCCGGCCCCTTACCTCCTGGGTTACTCCACCTGCCGATGAACTTGTCCGGCTCATCGTGCAGCATGCCTGGAAGGCTCCTGATACTGTCAAAGCTATTCCCTGGAGGCCAGATAAGATCTTGTCCCCTCCTGCTTTGGAAACCCCATTGGTCCAAAGGTCTTCCTGTGGATGCTTTAGTGGTGGCGGCTGCAACAAAAAAAGATCAGGCAGAAGAAGAAAGCCAGACTGTCCATCCACCTAACAAAGAGTCCCGGGCCCTGGACAGGATAGGGAAGCGCACCTTTGCTTCAGCGACTTTGCTATCTGGTCCCTGAATTATATGGCACATTTTACCAGGCTTCAGAGGGATCTGGTTTCTGAGCTCTCTGAAACCTTGGCTGGTGCCGTGTCTGATGAGGTCTGTGACAAAGTGGCCTCTCAGCTGGCCACCATTGAATCTATATCTAACTCCTCTAGGCGATTGATATCTCGCGCATCAGAAGGAGCAGCTAGAGCAGCGGGTGGTCTTAAGATGACACGCCTGGATGCGCTTGTGCAACTTCGCGGAACCCTTTAGGTCTTCCTTTCTTAATGCCCCCATTGAGGCCTCCTCATTGTTTGGGCCCAAAGTTAAAAGCACACTGGCCAAATGTGAACAGGACGGTAAGACCCTTTCTGCTGTAGGTGTCCGTTATTCTTCCCCTCAACGTGCTTTCTCCCGAAACCAAAAGAGTGGGAAGATATGGGTCAAAAAACTCAGGGTCCTTTCCATGACACACAGGCTGAGTTCTCCCCCAGAGGCAGAGGGGGAAACTCACAGGGAAGACTCTCCTTTTGGGGCAGAGGGGGTTCGCGTAACCAGGGTTCCAGGTATTCTTTCCCTGGTCAATCCTACCAGCGCTCCTGAAGAGCGGCCCAACTCCTTTCCTCTGGAGGTGGTTGGGGGACGTTTCTCCTTGTACCCTTCTGCCTGGCTAACCATCACCACCAATTCTTGGGTACAAAGGATTATAACCAAAGGTTATCATATCCCCTTCGATCTTTGTCCCGTCCCTTCAAAAAATCTTCCCGACGTTCCACCCAGTCAAAGGGAAGAAGCAGCACTAGAGATAGGAAAGCTGCTAAGAAAAAGAGTCATCCAAATAGTCCCTCCAGACCAGATAGGATCCGTATTCTACTCAAGACAATTTTTGGTGCCAAAGAAAACCGGGGACTGGAGACCAATTTTGGATCTCAATGTATTGAACAAGTTTGTGAGAGTACAGAAATTCCGGATGGTCACAATACGGTCTATCCTCCCACTTTTGCTCTATAGATCTTCAAGATGTGTACTACCACATAAAGGTGGACAGGCCATCAAGAAGATTTCTGCGCTTCCGTGTCGGAGCCAGTCACTAACAGTTCAGAGTACTGCCCTTCGGACTCTCTACAGCCCCCAGAGTGTTCACAAAGTGCATGGCAGTTGTCACAGCTCACTTGCGACTTCAGGGATTCCAGGTGTTTCCATAACTAGATGACTGGCTCATTTTTGCCTCCAACAGGCATCTACTGGAAAAAGCCCTGGCATACTCTCTCCTCGCTGCCCAAAGGCTAGGCATAACCATAAACTGGCAAAAATCCAATCTCACCCCATCTCAGTCCACAGAATTTATAGGGGTTGTCTTGGACACAGCAAAAACTGCAGAGCTGCTATTCCAGAGCACAGAATTCTAAGGATAAAGCAACAACTAATTCCAATCCTTTCAAAGGAAAAATCCACGGCTCACTCGGTTCTACAGCTGTTGGGTTCTATGGCAGCTTCCATCACCATTATTCCCCTGGCCAGGTTTGACATGAGGCTTCTACAATGGCTACTGCTCACCCAATGGTATCCTTTTCAGCATCCTCTTTCAGCCATGATTCGAGTAACCCACAGGTGCAAACAGGATTTAAATTGGTGGGTGACACACAATCTCTCACAATGGTCTCGCCCCTTCTCCCCCCAGCAACCCAAGGCCACAGTGACCACGGACGCCTCCCTGATGGGGTGGGGGGGCTATGTCAGGGACAGACAGTCCAAGGCACTTGGTTCGAACTGGAGGCCCATCTGCATATAAATGTTCTAGAGCTGAGGGTGGTGCTTCTGGCATTGCAAGCATTCCATCCCCTGCTGCCGTCTGGGGCAATTGCGATTCAATCAGACAACATGGTAGTGGTCTGGTACATCAGCAAGCAAGGTAGAACCAAATCTTATCCCCTTTGTCGAGAGGCCATGAGGATATGGCAATGGGCGATGGCTACCACCCGTTTTCTTCTGGCAACACACATTCCCAGGAGTTCCAAAGTGATAGCAGACAGACTCAGCAGGTGCATTCTTCAACCTTACGAGTGGTCCCTGAATCCCTTGATAGCGGCGGAGGTCTTCCACCGCTGGGGCTGTCCTTGCTGTGACCTCTTTGCATCCCCGACCAACTAAAAATGTAGGAACTACTTCGCCCTGATTCCCCCTCCGGGACAGTCACCCAGGGACGCTCTAGTCCAAGATTGGCCCTTGGGTCTTCTTTACGCATTTCCACCCTTTCTCCTCATTCCTCAGTTTCTGAAGAAAGCCCGTTTATTGAAGAGCAAGGTGATCCTCATAGCACCATATTAGCCTCAGCAGATTTGTTTCCCCTTCCTTTGGTTTGGCCTCACCTACTAGATCAACCATGGATTCTCCATCCAACCCCGGAGTTGATCTCACATCCACAGAACCTGATTAATCCCAACTTGAACAACCTGAAGCTCACGGCTTAGCTACTCCAATTCCCTTAATTGCCAGGCAGAATGATCTTTCTTTACCAGTACGTGATGCTCTCATTGCTTCTCATAAGTCTTCCACTAGAATTACTTATCTGAGCAAGTGGAAAAGATTTACCTCTTGGCTGAAAGATAAACAAGTAGACCCCTTTTCAGCACCATTGTTGATAATACTAGACTATCTGGCCGACCTGTTTCAATTGGGTCTAGTGACCTCCACCATTAGAGTTCATTTGGCTGCAATTTCTAATTTTCATGAGGGTGTCCAAGATTCCTCTCTTATGTCCTATAAATTGCGCAAGACCTTCATAAAACGTGTGAATCATCTCAAGCCACCTTTTAGAGAACCTATTCAACCATGGGATTTATCATTAATTCTACAAGCTCTGACATTGTCACCTTTCGAACCAGCCTCTTCTTGTGACCTCAAGTATTTGCCATGGAAAACCTTGATGTCCTTCAAGAATGCAACTGCAGTCATAACATATGGGTTGTCCTGCCTCAGGCAGCCCTCGGTCGGCCGGATTCCAAAGTCTGGGTCCGACGTCGGCTGATGTCGCATTTTCCTCCGACGTCAGAGAGGCTGGGGTACATAAGCATCAGCCGACGCCATTTTCTTCAGTCTTTCTTGCCGCGCGGTGCCCGAAGCAGAAGTAGTTCGCAAGTGCCGGTCGGTCAGCTCCTGTATTCTTCGATTCCGAAGTCATCAAAAAAGCTAAGTACCCCGTTGGGGACCTTTTCTTGCCTCAGCCGATGTCAGAAATTACTGAAAAAGTTAACAATTGTCTTTCTTGTGGTAAACAAATACCTCATAAGGATTTCCACTCTTACTGTCTTCCTTGCCTTGGCCCAGACCACGACGTCTCGGCCTGTGCAGCCTGTGCTCGCTTCAACAAGCGCACTCTCAGGCGCCGGGCGGTGTTTGCTGAAGTTTTTTTGGCGAAAAATTTGCTTACACAATGCCGTCGGAACTTCCGACATCGCAAACTCCCAAGAAACGAAAAGACCGGGACCGACATCCTCGGCCCGCGTCTACCACCGACTCCATGCCAAAACCAATCGCGAGTGCTCCGGTTCCCTCTGAGACTGTTTCTCCACCGCTCCGAACCGAAGACACCGCATTACCGACGACTCCGATTCCGGATATCACTCCGACGCCAGTTATTGATTTTCCTCCGGATACCGAAACCGAGGAAATGCCCAAGACCATTGCTGTAGACAAGGTCACTCCTGCACGTGGAGCTGCCAGGCCTCCTATGGCCATGTCTATTAAGGCCTACACTAGGGCTAAGGCAGCCAGCAAAACAAAACATCTTACTACTAAAACCTTACCTCAGCCTACTCCAGAGACACAAATTATGTCTATGGCTGCTGATTTAATTTCTATGATTAGAGGTTCACAGGCCCATCCTGAGAGAGGATCCCAGCCTCCTTCTGATAAAAGGCCCTGGGTTGAACCCCCTGATCCTATTCCATCAGATGAAGATTCTGAGGGCTCTGTCCACTCTGATAGCCAGGAAGAGCTCTTCCAGACCTATGAGGACTCAGATGCAGAGGATTCCATTCCCTCGGCCTCCCCTCCTGAGGATATTTCTTTTGGGGAAGTTCTGCATACCATGAGGGAACATTTCAAGTGGCAAGGCCAGGAATATTCTGATTCCAGAAAACGCCTTCGGACTTTCCTTAAGAAGCCCCAGCACAGGCCCTTAACTATTCCTCCTGTACTTGATGCTTTGGATGATTTATATTCTGACTCTAGTGTTACCCCTGACTCTCTTCCTCCTGCTCCAGCCAAGCCAGACATGTATTACAGGGTTCCAGAAACTCATTCCCATTTATTCAGGGCCCATTCTGCTGATTTGGAAACTATTTCACAGGGGCCTAAAGGAGTTTCAGCTTCCACCTCTAAAAATCCATTGCCCTCCAGCAGGGAAGCTAGGTCATTAGAGAGATGGGGCAAAAAGGTTTACACTTCCACTACCTTATCTATGAGAGCTTTGAATTGCCTTTTTCATATGTTACAATATCAGGATTTCCTGTTAGAAGATTTACAAAAAACATTGGCCACTCCTGATCCTTTAGACAGGAAGGCTTTGCAGGAAGCTGTACATAATGCTCAGCAAGTAAGCAATCACTTCCTACAGTGTGGGTATGATGCACTGGAAGCTTCATGTAGGGCAGCTATGACAGGGGCAGTCATTCGAAGACATGCATGGTTAAAAGATCAGCCTCTACCAGATCATGTGAAGGCAAAACTTCTGGATGCACCTTTGGAAAAGAACAAGCTTTTTGGTGCTAATGCTAAGGATGTGTTAAAGACCATCGAGGAAAAAGCAAAATCAGTTCAGACGGTGAAAGATTTCCTCCAGGTTTAACCCCCCAGATTCAGTAGGAATTGGCCTTCAAAAAACTGGTCCTTTCCTAATACAGAAAAGTTTCGAAGGGGTAAAAACAGACGTGGACGTGGAAGAGGCCAATACAGAGGGGGACGACAATGGCAGCCAGGAAACCAAAGAAGCGACGCAGGGGTTTCACCTGCCCCACAGCCTCAATCTCAATGACTTTCCTCTACTTCCGCCTACCAGGGAACAAATAGAAGCTCCCTTGGGCGGGAAATTATCTCTGTTTGCAGAAAATTGGCACAGACTGACAAAGGACAAATGGATTTTGGACATTATAGACCGTGGCTACAGGTTCCATTTTCATACCTTGCCAAGAAAACAAGGCATGCCAAACCTACCACCAAACCAGAGGGCAGAGGCTATCAAGCAAATCTCTCTGCTGACTCGGATAAAAGCAATAGAAAAAGTTCCACAACAAGAACAAGGCCAGGGATTTTACTCAAGACTGTTCCTTGTTCCAAGAAAAGAATCTCAATGGAGACCAATACTGGATTTGTCCGCATTAAACACCTTTCTCATAGTACCAAAGTTCAAAATGCTGACTCTACAGCAACTCCTTCCCATGCTGGGCAAGGGGTCTTGGCTGATTACTCTGGACCTCAAAGAGGCATACCTGCATGTCCCTATCAGACACAGCTGCAGAAGATACCTCAGATTTCTTGCAGGGCCAGAGCATTATCAATTCTCAGCATTGCCATTTGGCTTATCTACTGCACCCAGAATATTCACAAAATGCCTGGCTTCAATAATTACTCATTGCAGGCTCCAGGGGATACAAATTTACCCGTACCTGGACGACTGCCTCATACAAGCGGACGACAAATTGATGTTGACAAAAAACTTGGACTATGTCATAAGATTACTACAAGCTCTGGGATACACAGTCAACTTCCAAAAGTCAAGACTGCAGCCATCCCAGCAAATAATCTTGTTAGGAGCCAAATTAGACACAGCCTCTCAAGTGGCTTACCTGACAGAAGACAAGCAAGAGAAGTTAACTCATTACTTCAAAGGTTTAGCAAAACTCACCCAGATGACTGCAAGGAGATTCCTACAGGCCCTGGGTTACATGGCATCCTGCATTCTCCTGGTTCCATTAGCAAGACTACACATGAGAAAGCTTCAGTGGTACCTAAAAAGCATTTGGTCTCAGCACAGCAACAACTTGGAGACAACCATACCGCTCATTCCATGCCTACAAAAGGAATTCCTATGGTGGGCCTCGGTGAGCCAGGCAAACACAGGTATGTCATTCAAAAAACCACGGATAACACAGACCATGACCACAGACGCCTCAGACCTTGGATGGGGGGCGCACATGGAAGGCAGGTGTATACAAGGACAATGGTCTCCAAAGGAAACACATCTGCATATAAACCAAAAGGAAATGCTGGCAGTAATGCATGCCATCGAGGCCTTTCAACACCAACTTCAGCAAGACCGTTTACTGATACGGACAGACAACACCACTGTGATGTGGTATATAAACAAGCAAGGGGGCACTCACTCTTACCCCCTTTGCAGACTGACAATGCATCTTTGGGAGAAATCACTGAGCCTAAACATCCAGTTACAATCCCAGTTTGTTCCAGGCAAAGACAATGTCTTGGCGGACAGCCTAAGCAGGAATTTCACAGATCCACACGAGTGGAGGTTACATCCGAAGATCTTCACACAACTCACTTCAACATGGGGCAGGCCAGAAGTAGACCTATTTGCCTCTCACCTCAACCATCATCTACAAAAATTCTGCACAAGGACATACTATCCAAAAGCTTGGAAAATAGATGCTCTCTCATTCAACTGGAACTTCCTAACAATCTATGCATTCCCGCCTCTGCCAATGATGACCTCAGTATTACTAAAGATCAAAGCGGAGAGACCCAAGGGAATCATAATAGCTCCGGACTGGCCAAGACAACACTGGTACCCACTACTACGGAGCATATGTCACACCAGGAGGTGGGCCCTTCCCCATTGGCCTCTACTTTTGACTCAACACAATTTCAAAACAGTGCATCCAAACCTTCAGACACTGCAGCTAACAGCCTGGGAGATCCCATAAATAACCTCAACCTATCTCTCTCCAAGGAAGTTCAGCGGATACTAACAGAGGCCCGAAGACCATCCACCAGAAAGGTTTACTTAGCAAAATGGAAGAGATTCAGCAATTGGAATACCAGCAAGGGACATGATGCATCATTGTTGAACATCCCACTCATCTTGGAATATTTGGCAGATATCCTAAAGAACGGCCTCTCATATTCTTCCATAAAGATACATGCATCAGCTATTTCAGCTAGATATAACACTGATCCTCCTGTCTTTTCACACCCTTTGCTAAGGCAATTCCTCAGGGGAATCAAGAACATTAAGCCACCAAGAAAGGCCCCAGTACCAGCCTGGGACCTCAATTTTGTCCTAGAAAAACTGACTCTTCCTCCTTTTGAGCCAGCAGCTACAGTTGACTTGCAGTTTCTCTCATGGAAGACAGCTTTCCTGTTGGCAATTACCTCAGCAAGAAGGGTTTCGGAACTACAGGCCCTAATGGCAATACCACCGTTCATAATTTTTCACAGAGATAGGGTTTCATTAAGGACCAACCCTACCTTTATGCCTAAGGTGGTATCTAGGGTTTCTCTAAATTAAGCTATTCATCTGCCTGCTTTCTTCCTCAATCCTGAGAATAAGGGGGAAAGACTGTTACATACCTTGGACATTCACAGACAACTTTGATACTACCTGGACAGAACAAAGGCCAGTAGGAAGTCTGAACAACTTTTTGTAGCTTACGCCCCTGCAGTCCAAGGAAAAGCAATTTCAAAACAGACAATCTCAAAATGGATTGGACATTGCATCAGATTCTGTTATTCCTTTCATGGAAAGACTGTTCCAGCCAATGTCAGGCCACATTCCACCAGAGCTACAGCCACCTCTACAGCATTCTTAAGAGGGGTGCCTACTAAGGACATTCTAGAAGCTGCTACATGGAGCTCCGTGCATACATTCTCCAAACACTACAATCTCCCTCTATACTCCAGATCCAGAGCAGGCTTTGCTTCGGCAGTCCTGCAGGGTTTGATTGCCACACCATCTTTTTCCTAGAGCATTCCTCCTCCCCCAGCTAAGCTTTGGTATTCTACCCATATGTTATGACTGCAGTTGCATTCTTGAAGGACATAGTACAGTTTTGTACCTACCATAAATGTAGATGTCCGATAGACATCCAACTGCAGTCGGATTTTCCCCCCCTCCATACCCCTCTATGCCTAGGGTCCACTCCTATCCCTGTTTCTCTTAGCTGGGGATATCTGTTATGGTGTATTTGTTTTATTGCTCATTTATTTGTCTGGAATCCTGTTTTTGTCTTCCAAATTTGATTACAG